>NC_073407.1:13033256-13333256 GCF_028641065.1 Leucoraja erinaceus
GTGAAATTCACTTTTGTTTTACCCCCTGTTTTCAGCATTTAGGGAAACTGCGCTGTTTCTATTTCTACAATAAAGTGCTAGTATACTTCCGGGTGCCTTTCAAGCCTTTCCGTGATCTGGTGTGTTCAGCCTTGTGTGACCTATTGTATATGAGTGCAGTAAACCCTTGTTATTGCGGACCGCTTTGTGATGGATTTTGGTTTAAGCAGGCGGACTGACCGACATTCAGGGTCAGGCTGGGCTGCTGGTGGCTGCTCTGTCCTGCATCACCTCCTCAGTAGCTTCCATGCCAGGCTCCCAATGCCACCCCCTCCGCCCGCACCGCCACCCTGACCACTTCCAGGCTGGACATACCGCCCTTCACCACCAGGCCGACCTGACACGCCACCCCTAGCACGCATCATCTCCCCAGCCGCATCCAGGCCGCACCTACCGACCTTCACTACCAGGCTGGGCTGCCGACTCCGACCTGCTCTGTCTCCCCAGCCTCTTCCAGGCCGAACCTACTGCTGCCACCGCCGGCACTCATTTCCCTCGGCCGCCTCTAGGCTGCGCTTGCCACTGGAATCACCCTCATCCGCACTCCGGCTACCCGTTGATCCCGAACAATGACTCCGCCGATCCTCGCCTCTCCCATGGCCACCAGCAGGCCGAGGCCACCAACAAACATGGAATCCCGGCACAGTACCAGACCAAGAGTTCAAAGAAGGATCTCGACCTGAAACATCACCTGTCCACATCCTCCAGAGATGCTGCCTGACTCGCAGAGTTACTCCGGCACTTTGTGTCCATTTGTCCAACCACTCGGTGATTCCTTATTTGGTTAAAGGGGACATTCGCCAATAACGGACACCAGGTCTGAAGAAGGGTCTCGACCCAAAACGTCACCCATCCCTTCTATCCAGAGATGCTGCCTGTCCCGTGGAGTTATTGCAGCTTTTTCTGTCTAGCTACCATTTCCCCCACCCCTAGAGTCTGTTATAACGAGGGTTTACTGTATGTTTATTCTCTGGGACAAAGTCACTGCAAGTAAATCAGATGGAGGTGCGTGAGCTACCAGGGTCACGGAACAGTACAGCACAGGAGCGGGCCCTCCAGACCACAATATCTGTGTCAAACACAATACCAAAATAAACTTGATTAAGTGAGGAACTTGGGAGAATAAAGAACTCAGAAAGTGCGAACATTTGATTTCTGTGACAGGAATGACTTAAAGCAATTTATTTTGTTAGGTTTTTGTCCACAAAGGTTCACATTTATTTCTGACACATTCGCACTTGCATATCTCGGCTGTACTCCCACCCACAGGCAGCCTATCAAGACATGAGCTCTTCTCACATAACCCACGGAACCAGCGTATTCGTGATAAGGTCTGCACATTTCATGGCACCTTTATTAAATATCCACGGATAATATTTCAGTTTCTGTGTGAAAAGATGTAGTATTATAATTCAATGTCTGGCCTTTCACATTCAAGATAGAAGAGCAAGAATGTCAGATGTTGGATGATTTTGATGACTTCAACCAAACAGCAATTCAGCAAATTGGCTGCAGTCAATTTAGGTTCATGTCAATCGTAGGTTCATGGTTGGCAGAGTGGAATGTAGAAGGACACCTGCATGTTTACCAGTTGTGCCTGGATGAAATCCTGAATCTCTAGCAATGTCACTGACTCTTGGCTGGCTTGTCAAAGCACCGAGGTGTATCTAAACATGGTTACACTTTAATTGACTTAAGCAGTTCCTTGGGATCAGAGATTAATTATGTGGGCACTGGGGTGCCCAATGAGGCTAACATGGGAATTACAGTCTCATCCACAGGCGATGGCAGGTGCTCTATTGGATGGATGGATGGATGGATGGATGGATGGATGGATGGATGGATGGATGGATGGATGGATGGATGGATGGATGAATGGTTGAATGAATGAATGGTTGGATAGTTTGTAAGGTCATGTATTTCTTACACCTTTACACAGGGGATTTTGTGTGTTCTTGATTCATGGACCTGAAGTTCTCAATACCATCCCAAATGCTCCTTCTCCACTTTGAATGGCCATGGGTGAAAGATACCTCGGAGGCACTGGAGAGGTTACACATTTTCAAGGAGGCTTTGAGCACATCATTAAAATCTACCCCCCTCCGTCTCCTTGTAATCTCCACCCAAGTCAGAGACTCAATAAGAGTGTTTTGGGGGAGTGGAGTGAGTATCAAATGTGGCTTCCCAGGCCTGAGGGTGGGCATTTAGTTTAGTCACCCTATCTTTCTAATGAACTGTAAGGATTTTGCAGCACGTGAGCTATAACACCAATTCATGGGTCTACAGCCAGGGAAATACAAACAGAAATGTCTGGAAACACACAATAGGTCAGTCAGTGTCTGTGGAAAGAGAAACACTTAACATCCTAGCATTTTCCGGTTTTTCTCTGGATCTGAGGTTCCTTATTTTAATTTTCATTTCGAGCAGAGGAAATCTCAGTGAACACCAAGGCCAAACAAGGGTTGATTCATGGCCCAATATTTTCCCCAACCTTTTTCACCACAGACCATCATTACCTCCAGCCAATATCCTGCGGGTGTGAGGTTGTTCTTCAAAACTGCTGGTAATCTCTGAACAATGTGCAGCAGAAAGCTGTGAGTGGGAAAACCACTGGCTTTCCATGGATATTGGGTGTGCTTTCAAATGAATGGAAGTTGAACAGATACCATGTCGGAGTGAGGCTGTACATTGGCAGGAGGTATACCTCACCGACCAAAAATCTATTCATCACACTTGTGAATATTACAATTGACTCCTTGAGTTTACAGTCATTCAGAAATGAGGAATACAAATTTCTATAACTCATAGTTTAGTTTAGTTTAGTTTAGTTTAGTTTAGTTTAGAGATACAGCGTAGAAACAGGCCCTTCAGCCCACCGAGTTCGTAGCAACTAGCAATCCCCGCACATTAACACTATCCTCCACACTAGGGGCAATTTTACATTTATACCAAAGCCAATTAACCTACAATCCTGTACATCTTTAAAATGTGGGAGGAAACCGAAGAACTCGGGGAAAACCCACATGGTCATGGGGAGAACGTACAAACTCCATACAGACAACACCCGTAGTAAGGATCAAACCCGGGCCTCTGGTGCTTTAAGGCAGTAGCTCTACCGCTGCGCAACCGTGCTGCTTCATACCATGCGCTACCATGCCTATAATTCGTAGCAGGGAGGAAAAAATTGAAGAAAAGTGATCACGAAGAGTGGACAGAACTATTCAACTTCACACCAGGTTATTAGAAACCAGGTGGAGTTCGCACAAAGTCAATTGACAAATTGTTACAGCCAAACAGATTAAGTATATACTTAAAGACTATTTCAAACAAATTGTTTGGCCTGCTGAAAATCACTACTGATTCAATTTTTAAAGATGCCAAGACAAAATCCACACTTAACGATGTTAACATGAACATTGTCGTAATAAAACGAATGTTAACCAAGACAATACTTGTCACTGACTCATAAGGGCTCCTATTGATGGAAACATTCATTGTGGCTCAATTTTTGACATATGACTTAATAGTGAATCCTAGAGACTAAGACTTGACATAACACAGAGCTCCAGAGGATGACTTAATTGTAGACACGTTTGGGTCATCAGTTGGGAAAGGGCCAAGCATTCAATTTAACCTGGATTTTGACCAAGATGACAGACCAGTCGTCTACATTAGAAGTGCGGGGGAGTGGAGTTCACTCACTTTGTTCAGTAATACTTGAGCAGCAAGACTTTGTTTCTGGGCTAATGTAAAAGGAATCTTGGACAAAGAGAACAAAGATTTTTTTTAAGTGGATCGAGATGTAACTTGAAAAAAAAAATTACCGCAACCCTCTGCAATAACAAAGAGATCTTCCTGGAAAATTACCTCAATACAAGTCTCCCTTTCGACATTGAAGCATGTTTCAACTCTGACTCCTGTTGCAATATACGGTAATGACTATATGGAAACTATTATTCACATGTCATGATGCTGCATGTAGTAGCCTGCGTTGAGCATATTTCACTTAATTTGACTATTTCATCTTTTAGTTTATGACTACCAAAGTATTATGTACTAAATTTAGAGAAGAATTAACTGGGAGAAAATAAAACAAAATTTAAAATTCTACAGAAAAAAAAAGATTCCCATAATCTGAACCCATTTGGTCTGGACCTACAGTATGTTTTTGTTGGTTGGAGATACAGTAAGAGCATTTGCTGGCACAGGTTATAGCAGATGCAATTTTTAGTTCATTAATGAAAGACATGTCCATATGTTATTCCAAATGTTGTCTTTAAAGCAGAATGGAAATCTTTTATTCGCATGAAAGCATACCATCATGTTCCAATTCCTTCTGATTGAAGTTGGCTGTTTCCGTTTGCTTGCAAGATGATGATATGAATGAGGAGCCGGAGTTAATCACTCAGTCCTTTGAGCCAGCACCACCATTCAATAAATTCATGCTTGATCTGACTGTAACTTCAGCTTTGCATTCATGTCACCCCTTGCTTATTATGAATCTACTAACCTCTGCCTGAAAGTATTCCACAATTCTGCTTGGCTTTGAGGAAGGGAGCTCCAAAACACTCCCGAGTCTCCAAGAAAAATGGGCACGTTTCAATTTCCAGATAGATGTTCCCATACCTTAAGCAGTGACCTCTACAAATTAATATAATCTCAAACCACTTCTTTGTCGACACATTAATGGAGATTTGTGCTCGTTGGTGGCCTCTAGAGGGGGGTTTGCATAAGTTTCCTGGATTTGCTGATGAGTATTTCTGTTTTGGAATGAATTGGCAGAAAGAACATGGAAAATGGGTGTAAATAATTCAATCGCCTGGAGGTTTCTGTGCATGCTTTAAAAAAAACAGTCCATAAATTTCACAGCAGATTAGAGAGGAGATAAGGGGGTTAGGGTTGGAGTCTGGGGATATATCCTAGGGTCATGTCCAGTTTTTAATTTTAGTTTAGAGATACAGCATGAAAACAGGCACTTTGTCCCATGCGGCCCATCGATTGCACATTCACACCAGTGCAGTGGAGTGAGTGGTGGGTGCCTGGAACTTGTTGCCAGGGAAGCGGTGGAAGTAGATTCAATAGAGATGTTTAAGAGGTTTTTGGATAGGCTCCTCGATATGTGGGCAATGAAGGGATATGTGCATGGGAGAGCTCATTTATCAAAAGGAAAATAGAAAGAAACATATTATCAGAGGAAAAGGTGCTACAGCAGATACAAATCAAAGATACCTCTTGCTCAATGGAGTATGAGCCTAATATGTTACTACTCTCTGCCCTTTCCCCATATTAATAATGACTCTGTATGTTAGCTGCGCACAGTTTGAAACTGTTGTTGTGGGAAGCGCTAATTCACGGATCCAGCATCTCATGTTCCACTTTGGGTAAACAGACCAGTCATTGGTAGCCAAGTCATTGGGTATTTGTAAGGTGGAGATTGACAGATACTTGATTGGTACGGGCGTCAAGGGTTATGGAGGGAAGGCAAGAGAATTGGGTTGAGAGGGAAAGATAGATCAGCCATGATTGGATGGCAGAGTACACTCGATGTGCTAAAAGGCCTACTTAGAGTACAAAACAGGCCCTTCGGCCCAACTTGCAAACACTGGCCAATATGTCCCAGCCACACTAGTCCCACCTGCTCACATTTGGTCCGTATCCCTCCAAACCTGTCCTATCCATGTACCTGTCTAACTGGCCTCAGCTTCATACTTCAGCTCTTATGATTTATGAACTTATGATATGGATTATGTGCAGACAGATGAGATTATTTTATCTTGGCATCGTGCTTGGCACAGACATTGTGGGCCCAAGGGCCTGTTCCTGTGTTATACATTTCCATGAGTCCAGAGATGCTGCCTGACCCGCATGAGTGAATCTGTCCTCTGATGACTCTCGTTGGGTCAGCAAGGACTCATTTAAATGTACGTCATCAACGTGGTCTGCTGCAGGATTCCCCAATGCCATCAACTCCTCCTCAGCCATGAAATTAAACTCTCAAATAAAAGTTACATTGATAGCAGCATAAGCGTGTTATTGTGTTATTTTCACTGGCTGGAGAGAATGACGCTCTCAATGCTACCCACCAAGTCGGAAGTATTCAGGTCTGGCAACAACCATGTGTGAGCAAGGATAGCTGAATCGTTACAATTTTAACTGAACAATGACCGAAATTCAGCATCTCTTTAAAAAAAACGCATCTGCTGCCGCATCCAACAGCCCATTGCAGCTTCAGACCACATCTGAAGCAATCGACAAACAAACAGAATACAATATTTTCTCTTGAAACAATCCAGCACTTTCATGAGATGTTTGCGATCAGATATTTAAGCTACAACTCAAGGAGGCCTAACTAATCTTACATTTCCGAAGGATAATCACAACCTAATTGTTCCTTGTGCTTTCCTGCAGAAGGGTCCAGACCCAAAATGTCACCTATCCATGTTCTCTCAGTTCTGCCTGTTATTCTGGCACTGTGTCTTTTGCTTCTTGTTCAAGCTGCACACTGCAATATTTGACATAAAGCCCACCTCCCTCATGCAGATGCTGGTACAGCCTTCACCTGTCCACACCAACTCATTGATTCCTTCCACTGATTGTGGGGAATGGGTTGAGAGTGAGGGAGCAGTATGTGTGATAATGGGCAGAGCAGCCTCGAGAGAATGTGAAACATATAGAAATCATTCTTTGCACTGAACTTGTAAAATTCTGCGTTACTGGAAATGACTTTCAGAAGTGATGTGCAATGTGTACTCAGTCTGAAGAGTGGTCCCAACCCGAAATGCCATCTATCCATCGTCTCTGGACACTTTGTGTCTTTTTGTTTGAACCAGCATCTGCGGTTCCTTGTTTCTGCACTCATACTTCCCATATTTAGCACGTGCGATGATTTCCTAGTCTTAAGTAATTACTTTTCCTCGTTTAGTTTTGGCTTGACAGGAGAGAAGTTGAAATAAAAGATGGAACAAAACAAAGAGCTGGAGTAACTCAGCGGGTCAGGCAGCATCTCTGGAGAAAAAGAACAGATGACGTTTCCAGTCGGGACCCTCAGATCATCTTCAGATGGTGAGATCAGGCATCAGAAAAACAACACACCCCTTAACAACAAAAGAATGTGTCACTAAATAATACAATCAAAACCTAATTTAGTGCAAATCAATAAAGAACTGCAGATGCTGGGAATCCAACACATGACTAATATGTGTTGACGTATCCATCATTCTTGGAAAGTCTTTCAACTGAAATGTTAACACTGTTTTTTCTCCACATATGCTGCCTGACCTGCTGAGTGTTTCCAGATTTCTAACATCAGCAGTTCTTGCTTTTTCATATCTATTATACTTGTCAGGTTATGGCTACAGTAAGTGACTTCGGTCTGAATGACAATAAAAGGCTATCTATCTATCTATCTATCTATCTATCTATCTATCTATCTATCTATCTATCTATCTATATAAGAGGAAGCACCGGCTTACTGCGTGGTGAAATTATAAGTACAAATTGTGCTTTCCAAAACATATCGTGGGGATAACCATCTAAATAATCCTACAGTAAAAGGCAAGAAAATAATAGCAAAATCACTCCTGAGCCACGAGTCACTAGAACTGTGCCATTAACATAATCTAAACTCAAATTATGGTCTGAAGAAGGGTCCAAAAAGTCACTTTCCCATGTTTTCCAGAGATGCTGCCTGACCCACTGAGCTGAGGACATAGGTTTAAGGTGAGAGGGAAAGATTTAATGTGAACCTGTGGGGCAACTTTTTTACACAAGAGGGAGTTGAGACAGAAACTACCACAACATATAAAAAACATTTGGGCAGGTACATGGATAGAATAGGGTTAGAAGGATATGGGTCAAACACATATCGTGGGACTAGTGCAGATGGGCATGTTGGTCAGTATGGGTAAGCTGGGTCAAAGGGCCTATTTCCACACTGTATGACTCCATGATTTTCTGAGTTACTTCAGCACTTTGTGTCTTTTTTTTGTAAACCAGCATCTGCAGTTCCTTGTTTCTACATTTCTGGCGTTTTATTAAGTCATTTCAAGCTTTGAAGGATCTAAGTTGGGTAACATTATGTTGCAAGCTGATTAAAGAACTACAGAATTAAAGGGTTGAGATATCAAATGAGGATTGAATTGAAGTGTGCATCTTTATGCTGCAGTCATGCACCTTGACACACAAGATTGTTTACAGATAGGAAATAGAGTAGAGGGAAGAGTTGAAACAAATAGAGGTATCCTGTATCTTGATCATGATTTCAATGACCCTCTGGCCATCATCACTTCTCATGAATGTTTTAACTACAGGGCTAACTCAATTAATAATTGAAAATGGAAAAATCTATTTCAATTAACCTTGAACTCCTAGAAGCATATTTCAGAAAACACTTCAGGCATTCAAGGATATACCAACAGGGCACAGCCAATAAAAGATAGTCACTAAAAGGTCCAATGAGGAGGAAAATGTTTTCATTGAGAGAGTAATGAGAATATGTAACCACATTGCCAAAGAGTTGAGATGAATTGCATGATAATGGCAATGGCAAACTACTAAGTAACTGAAGGAGAAAGGAGCTGAAGGATATATGGTCTGGATGAGGTGAAGCAAACAGCAATGAGGTATGGATGTTGTGAATCATATACGAATGGTTACAGAGTAGACAAGTTACCACAATGGGAACTGGAAGTCTGGACCAGAAGCATTAGTTTAGTTTAATTTAGTTTAGTTTAGTTTAGTGTAGTATTGGCATGTGAAAAAACGTATGTTTGCATGCTATCCAGGCAAACAAAAGAGGGCACATGATTTCAATCAAGCCATGCAGTGTCAGATAAAGAGTACAACATTTAGTGCAAGACAAAGTCCCGATAAAGTCTGATTAAAGATAGTTCCTGTGAGGTAGAAGGGAGGTCAACACTTCACTTTAGCTGATGGGAGCACTGTTCAGTTGCCTGATAACAGGCGGGATTAAACTATCTCTGAATCTGGAGGTATGCATTTTCAAACTTCTGTACCTCTTGCATGATGGGAGAGGGCAGAAGAGGGAGTGAGAGGGGAGGAGACTGGTCCTTGATTATGCTGGTGGCCAAAGATCTTATAGCTATAAGATCTTTGCTGGTGGCCTTGCCAAGGCAGCGTGAGGTGCAGATAGAGTCAATGGAAGGGAGGTTGAATCCCACCGTGGCAGCTGTGGAATTTAAGTTCAAGAAATTAAATAAAGGTGGACAAAATAGCAAATGTCGAGGAATGATCAGAACGGAGCTGTTGAACTGTTGTACAACCCCAGTCAGTTTATTCCTTTCCTTCAGGGAGAGAAATTAGCCAACCTTACCCAGTCTGTATGTGAATGACCCCATGGACAAATTAAATAAACTTGCATAGACTGATGAAAATGAATGGCTTGTTTCCGTGCTGTAGTTCAATGCTGTCTGTGAATTCATTAAGTTATTGCTTTTGCTAAGCAGTCATGCAAGCAAAGTGGTACTGTTGGCGGTTTGTTTAATACACTGAGGTCAGGATTTATGAAACCACTTCCTGCAGTCAAACAGTACTTAGAGTTTGGACTACTTGGACTAACCCAACATTTTTATTTTCATCGTTTTTTGGGAATAGCTGTTGCTGTTAGGATCAATATTTATTTATTGCCCATCATAATTGCCCTTAGGGAAGCTGTTGGTGTTCTACCTTCCAGAACAGCTGCAGTTCGTCTAATGGAGATACACCTTACATAGCTTAGATGGGGTATCCTGGTCAGCATGGACAAGTTGGGTGGAAGGGCGTGTTGACTCAATGACTCTATTCTTATTGACGAGGAGGAGGAGTTCCAGGATATAGATCCAGCGACAATTACGGATCAGTGATACATTTCCCGATTCAGATGGTGTGTAACTTGCAATAATGGCGTTCTCCATGCACCAGCTGCCCTTGTTCTTGTTGATGCTTGAGGTTGTGGATGCGGGAGGAGTTGCTGTGGTAGCTGTTGTTGTGGCAGCTGAAGCAAGTAACTGCAGGGCATTTTTGTAGACAAGCCAAGATGGTTTACAGGGCACTTTGAACTGGATGGCCCGGAGCTTCCTGAGAATTGTTAGAACTGCTTTAGTTTTAGGCACGTGAAGATTACTCAATCACGCACCTGACTGATGCCTTGGAGATGATGGAAAGGCTTTGTGCAAGGAGATGAGTCCCACCGCAGGTTACCCGGCATCCGGCCTGCTCCTGTAGCCATGGTATTTAAGTGGTTGGTCCAGATGACTTTTCCATCACTGGGTGATACCCATGATGTTGACGGTAGGGAACTAGGCAATGACAATGGCCAGGGTCTGAAGATGGGTCTCGACACGAAACACCACCCATTCCTTCTCTCCCGTGATGCTGCCTGTCCCGCTGAATTACTCCAGTTTTTTGTGTCTATCTTCGGCAATGACAATGCCACTGAATGTCAAGGGAAGGATGCTCCATTGTTATAAATTGTCATCTTCTGCAACTTCTGTGGCATAAACATTACTCGTCACGTCTCAGCCCTTGGCAGGTCATTGTCAAGGCCGAGCCCCGTTCCATCACTTCATTTGTTGAATAGTTGTGAATGAAGCTGAGCATTGTGCAATCATCAGTGAATATCCTCTAATTCTCAACTTATGAATGGACAGAAAGAAGGTGATTGATAAAACAATTAAAGTTGGTTGGACCTTAAACCATTTGACCTTGACCTTGACCTTGACCCTGAGCAGCTCGTACAGCGATATACTGGCGTTTCCCAAGCTCTTTTTAATCATTAGTGGGACAATCATTTGTCCTCTTATAGCACTGGTTTAGCTAACTGATCAAATGCAAAGCACATATCTTTAAGTGACGTGCTCTGCACAGTTGACTGTGCAACATAGAAAACAGGTGCAGGAGTAGGCCATTCGGCCCTTCGAGCCAGCACTACTATTCAATATGATCATGGCTGATCATCCAAAATCAGTACCCCGTTCCTGCTTTCTCCCCATATCTCGTGATTCCGTTAGCCCTAAGAGCTACATCTAACTCTCTCTATTGCTATATCTATAACTCCAGGTAGGCTGCCATGCATTCTCCCACAATATTATATCCTTAAAGAATGATGAAATGCCTGCAAAACCTCAGTCTGAAACTGATTGTATGTGTGCACATGAAAGCATATGAACCGTAAAGGATTTTGATTATTGATACGTCTAACAAATAAAATTGACTTTAAGCAGGCAATCTTTTACCATGGACTTGTCAGGCAATATTGATAATATTTGTGCTGCAATATCAAAGGAGCCCATAGATCATTGCTGTCAGTGGCATTAGCAGGTGGCTAACGCACGCAGTCGTTCAATTGTGTCAATTCATCCATCGTTCTGCCTCTGAGTTGCATGTTTTACTTTAGACTTTAGAGATGCAGTGTGGAAACGGGTCCTTCAGCCCACCGTGTCTGCGCCGACCAGCGATCATCCCGTACACCAGCACTATCCCACACACTAGGGACAATTTACAATTTACAGAAGCCAATTAAATTACAACCCTGCACGTCTTTGGAGTGCGGGAAGACGCCGGAGCCACCCGGAGAAAGGCCACGCGGTCACAGGGAGAAGGTACAAGCTCCGTACAGACAGCACCTGTAGTCAGGATCGAACCTGCGTATCTGGCTCTGTGAGGCAGCAACTCTACCGCTGTGTCACTGTGCCACCCTCTAAGTTGCATTCCTTGAACACAAACTGCGCTTACCATAACAAGAAAGATGTAATAACACTGTTGTTGAATGCATTCATCTTCATCGAAAATTCATTAACACAATTCCTTGTGACATTGAATTAGGACTTTCTTGCTTTATTTTCCTTAGTCTGATAATAGACCGTCTCTAAACAGTATCCAAGGTTTTCCACATCTCAATATGATTCCTACCCTCTTTAACTTGCCAGCGACTACTTTCCCAACACTGTTTCAATAATATTTATATCAGGGATTTAATGGAATGTTCCATCACATTTGGGAATCCATCCTAGCTTTTCTTGTTTCAGAAAAAAAATTCTTAGCTTTGCCAACATGTTTGGGGGTCATTATTGCAACAGGGAGTTAATGCTCGACCTCTTCACACTTTCCAGATGAGACTGAGTTGGAATCTGCTTGTTTTTTTGCAGCTGTCGGTAAAGCTTTCCATTCTGCACCTTGAGCTATTCACTCAGATTTGATTAGAGCTACAATCATATATCAGCAATGTCTGTGAAAGGGGAATTTGTTTTATATTTGACAAGTCTCAAGTAGAGTCTAGAGAGGTCCTTGTGAAGCAGCTTTGTTGATTGGGTCAGGTGAGAAACATTTCCGTGTGTCTGCTTTAGGCTCAGTATATCTTCCTCAGGCTAATGTTCCTTGATGTTGCTTTTTATTGAGAGATCACCCTCAACTGAAACACAAACGGTGGTGGGTGTATGGAACAAGCTGCCAGAGGAGGTAGTTGAGGCAGGGACTATCCCAGCATTTAAGCAACCGTTAGACAGGTACACGGATAGGACAGTTTGGAAGGATATGGACCAAATGCGGGCAGGTGGGACTAGTGTAGATGGGACATGTTGACTGGTGTGGGCAAGTTGGAGCGAAGGACCTGTTTCCACGCTGTATGATGCTATGACAAACAAAATACACCGAAATACCTCAGCTGATCAGGCAGCAACCTTGGTGAGTGGAACAATTAACGTGCGAGATCTAGGTCCCTTCATCAGCCGCCAAGGAATCCAGGGGCGAGACATACTAAGGGACTGTGGTACACTGTGAAATCGACAGAAGGATGGAGGGTTGGGTGTTTACGCTTGCTATTTTCGGGATATTTATTTTAGTTGTTTATCTTTTAATATTTTACCTTGTATGTATCGTTAGCTTTTAGAAATGTTTGAATGGTGCACTGACTGGCTGACATTTTTAAATTTTGTTGTAAATGGTTCATGTTACAATGACAATAAAGAAACTATTCTATTCTATTCTCTTTCCACAGATGCTGCCTGACCTGCTCAGTGTTTCCAGCATTTCCTGCTTTTAATTGGGATTTGCAACATCCGCAGTTTATTTTCCTACATTTACTGGTCCTAATCTGCTAAGCAAAAATCATCAGAGCTTTCTTCACTACTGAGACATCCTTTCATTGCATCTCTCCTTCCGTACAGTTTGGCTTGTTCCCTAGATAAGCGTGCACATAAATCCTCTTCAGATCATCAACTAGCCAGAAGTTTATTTGATGTGTAGAATTCCAGATAGGAAAGCAGACTAGAAGTCAGGAAACAAATCTCGTCTTCCGAGCACAGGCAACAGATGGCCAAGCTAAATATAAACTGGAGGTGATTAAAAACAAGACAAATGACATTAAAAATGAGTAATGTCTAAACCGCCCAAGATGTAGCAAGATTACAGTTTACAAGAATTCTCTTTCATTTATTTTCACTATGATCTATGTGACATTGTTGTTATTCTCATCAGCACACTGGCACAGCTGTAGAGTTGCTGCCTTACGGCGCTTACAGCGCCAGAGACCAGGGTTTGATCCCGGCAATGGATGCTGTCTGCACGGAGTTTGTACATTCTCCCTGTGGGTTTTCGCCGAGACCTTCACTCCAAAGATGTACTGGTTTGTAGATTAATTGGCTTGGTATAAATGTAAATTGTCCCTGGTGTGCGTAGGATAGTGTGGGGATTGCTGGTCAGTGTGGTCTAGATGGGCAGAAGGGCCTGTTACCGCGCTGTATCTCTACACTATGAGCAGAAATGTTATAACCGAAGGAGCTTCCAGAATCCACCAACATTTCTTCCTCCAAAAAACACACATTGCAGAATTGTACAATGGTTGGATTGTGTTGAGGATGGGTTTCTGCTTTGAGCTGATTTACAGGTCATCATTAAAGCCAACATTCTTCATCCTTTCCATGATAATTGTTTGACTTGCTTTAGTGTCTATTTTTGTGACTTATTTTAACAGGTCTCTGCCTCTTCATTGATTATTGATTTTGCCTTCACTCAGTTCCATCAACATTTTTATTCTATCTTTTCTTTTCTTGGTGCCCATTTTCCCTGCATAGATGTCCCTTTTGTGCTTAATAACAAACTGCCTTTGGCCGCTGACCCATTTTACAGCCAATCATTCCACGGCCAACGGGTTCTGGGTTCAGCCCCATAGCTGGGATTCAAAGTCGCCATTTTAATTGACACTCCAATTGGAAGTTGCCCTTGGCGTGAGACTTAAGAGCAAGGCATCATGAGGACCACCCTCCTGAAGACTAAAGATCACACAGCACCATTTGAAGAGCAGTGTTCTGGCCGACATTCCTTTCCCAGCACGTAGCATCAGAGACAGATAAACCGTCGTTCAAGCAATGAAGCTTGGGTTGTGCTGGGACAGCAGGAAGATTTGCCAACTCAAAACACTGGTTGTAAGCCAATCTTTGAAGTGAGCTCAAACATTTCAAATGGTTAGAGAACATAAAATAATGTGTACTTTCCACATCCCACCTGACTCTCATGCTCATAAGTATATTTGCATATCCTGGGTATGCAAGCAAAGGATTTCACTGTGCCTCATCACATGTGACAATAAAATATTCCATTCCACTCCATATTTTTCATCAGTATACGAGAAAGTGAGAATCTCAGGCTCGGCCAATGTTTATTGCACATCCCCAACTACCCCTTAACTGTCCCTGGTTTGTGGACCATTTCATCAATCACTGCGTTGTTTCCCCTCCTGATCTCTCCCCTATTGTAAACTTTAGTTGGATATATTTCTTGATGGTATACAGTGCAGTGTTCCCTCCCAATGAAGCAGCAGTGCCCACGATGGATTTTTGTCTTCAAGTTTCATACGTGGTGGTGGGAATGCCAAAGCTCACGTTGCTTCATGAAAGATAGCAAGCTATGAGATTAACCAACCGGTCAACAATGGAGTGTAGCGGGTATGTAATGCGCTGCCGGAGGAGGTAGTTGAGGCAGGTACAATAACAACATTTAAATGACACTCGGACAGGTACATGAGGCACTTAAACAGACACCTAATAGAATAGTGAAAAGCTTGGATAGGGTGAATGTGGAGAGGATTTTTCCACTGGTGGGAGAGTCTCGGAATAGCCTCAGAATTAAAGGAAGTTCTTTTCGGGAGGGGATGAGGATAAATTTCTTTAGTCAAAGTGTGGTGAATCTGTGGAATTATTTGCCACAGAAGGCTGCAGAGGCTAAGTCGGTGGATATATTTAAGGCAGAGACAGATTCTTGATTAGTATAGGTGAACATGGAAGATAGACACAAAAGAAGAAGTATGAATTATGTTCAGAAACTTATTATAGATGGTTGATTTGTCAAAGCAAAATTCACCATCCATGATATATTTTGTGAATTAAGCGAAGGAAAAACATTTCCTTCGCAGATATTTTCTCTTGTTAGTGAATTTGCAGAAAATCACAAACTTTGTAGTTGGCAGTGAAATTTCAGAGTCATTTTTGCCTTGAAAATGTTCTAGTTTATAAATCACGTGTCTTCCATATTTCATTTCCAGTCTTCCTTGCAGTCACAACACTCTCCGACAGGCCACATGGTACAATATTATTTCCTTCTTAACCTGCACCTTGCTTTTAGTGGGGGGTTGCTCTCTCACTTCTTGGGGACAAGGCAGGAAAAGGAATCTGACGACAGAATGAAAATAAACAACGAGAGAGATATTCATCCCCATGGTGTTTTCGATGCTATTATTAATACAACCGGACACAATTTCTCAAATCAGCCGCTCTGAGAGACTCACGAAGCAGTAGACGGAATTGTCACCTTTGTTCTGAAAGTATAATAGAAGGAACAGATAAAACCCTGAAGACTGGGACATGGAATTGACGACTGCACTGTCGCGGGATCCCACGGGGATTACTAGCAATTACTTCACAGGAGCACAAGGAATGTGACATTCGTAAATCCTTTAAATCATTCCTCAGTTTTCTATTCTGAGAAACACATTTCCATATTTTGCTCACTTCCTTCTTTGTGTGCCCATTATTGTTAAATAGATTTTGACCTTTCAATAAAGTTCTCTTCCGAATGGAATCGTTTGGATTCTCTGCCATTCTGACAAACTTTTTATTTACATTGTTTATGTTGCTTGTGTTTGCGGAGAGCTCAAACAATATTCAGAAGTCTGCAGTCTTTCATCGCTTTCGCTTTCCGCCAAGCACTCGTCTTGGGGTTTTTGACATCTTGGGGGAGTTATAATATTTTCTCATGCGTTTAAGGGGCTGAGCAGGAACCTTATAATTGAGTGGCTCCATTTCCTGAAAAATCAGTTGTTCGTGCTATTACTCTGACTCCAACTCAGACCAGCTTTGTGTGAACTAATGCAAATCTGGGGCTTTTGCTGTGGTGCCTTATACCCCAAGACTGAAATAAGAAGGAAATAGGGATGTAAGGGGGATTTTCCTTGCCAGCTGTAACGAAAGGCAGCAACGATGGAAAGGATAAAGAACGCCTGTGTTCCTTTCAATCCCTTCATAAAAAATTGCAGACTTCCAACACTATATAGAGCATAACAAAATTGAGCGGAGATTTGGTGTAGGTATGCACGATCATAATCAAGATCAGGTTTTGATAGGATATATAAAGGAAAACCTTTCCCATTTACAGGTAGTTCAAGGATCGTGATGTGATGGGGAAGCGAAGTGTAATGGAATCACACTGCCTGTAAGGCTGGTAGCTACAGAATCCATCTGGGCTTTCAAAGGGAACATAGCCTGCAGTGGATAAAGGACAAATCAATGAATGAGTGAATTGCACTGGAGGGAGCTGGCATGGATAGAATGGATTGAAAGACCTTCTTCCCTGTCATCAGCATTCTCGAATCTTTCCTAAATTGCATGTGACTTATCTACTGACTTTGGTGGTTCCCGCATTTCCTCTCTCCCATCGGGCAGAAGATACATAAGCTTGAAAGTGCGTACCACCAGATTCAAGAAACAACTGATATATGTCCCTGATCTTACAATCTATCTGCTGCACAGTGCGCATAGATGCCTACATTGACCCGGGTTTGATCCTGACTGTGGGTGCTTCATGGAGTTTGTAGCCTGTGACCTGCGTGGGTTTTCTACTTCCTGATCTTCCCACATCACAGGCTTGTGTTGGAGTATAAAAATAGAAGTGCGGCACGGTAGCGCAGCGGTGGGGGGTCGGCTGCCGGTTCAAAGCCCCTGTGTCTGCCCGGGTCTCTAAACTCTAAATTGATATGATAAAGGCAGGAACGCATGAGCATTTCTCCCATGCATTTAGACTCCTTCTGAGGGAGGGATGGTGAAATAGAAATAGTTGCAGATGTTGCAGTCTAGCGTTTATTGTAACTGACGTACAACAATCCACGTTGGAAAGAAGGGTTTCAGGCATGGTGCTATTTCCTTGTTGACCCGGTCTTCTCAAGGGTTAACGGAAAGACTAAGATTATTGCAAAATTCATCTGGAGAACTAGACATTTAAGGAGATCTGAGAGGAGATTAAAACACGAACAAGGACATTCAGCATGGATCGCTTAAAGGAAGGTCACATCTATTGATTGAACTTTGTCAGTCAGTAGCAAAGAAGTGAGGCTCCGGCCTTTGATGGAGTCTACCTGAAATTATAGCAAAGAATTTGACGAGGTACCGTGCCACAGAGTGTACTGCGGAAAAATAAAAACCCATGAAACCACCAAGCTAAGTCTAAAATTGTCTCAGTGGCAGATAGCAAATAGCATAATGTAGACAGATGTTAAAATCACTGGAAGGCTGCTTGTGGTGGGACCACTAGGTGTGAATGGTTTGAATCTACATGCATTGTAGATACAACATTCACAATGGTTTGAATCTACATGCAGGAAATGCATGCAAGTGAAAAGTTTAGAGATCATATAAAAGTTCATCATGTGGTTGAAGGTCTAAAATTGTCTCGGTGGCAGATAGTGAAACATAATGTAGACACATGTTAAAATCAATGGGAAGCAACTTGGGAGTAATATCTACATCTCTATGGGAATAACTGAGTTATTCTTTCCAGTATGGCGACACAATGGTGCAGTGGTAGAGTTGCTACATTATAACTCCAGAGACCCAGGTTCGAGCCTGACTGCAGGTGCTGTCTGTATGGCGTTTGCACGTTCTCCCCGTGACTGCGTGGGTTTTCTCCGGGTGCTCCTGTTTTCTCCCACATTCCAAAGACGTGCCATTTTGTAGGTTAATTGGCTTCTGTACATTGTCCTGAGTGTGTAGGATGGAACTAGTGCACGGGTGATGTGGTCAGCCCCGAATCGGTGGGTCAAAGGTCCTGTTTCCACACTATATCTGTAAACTGATATAAAATTAGAACAGCAAAATGGTGAGGAGCAAAATGGCTTGTGATTCATTGGTTGAGAGGTAGAATGTAGGAGATCGTGCTAGTGAACAAACAGTAAAACAAAATCACTCTTAAAAAAAGTTGTAGTACAGTTTCCGATGAAAAATCCAATGCATCATAAATTGTTATTCAAATAAAGAAAGATTCACAAATAGTTTTTAATATGGAAGGAACCGCAGTTGCTGGTTTACAAAAAATGACACAATGTGCTGGAGCAACTCAGCGGGTCAGGTAACATCTCCGGAGAACATGAATAGGCTACGTTTAGGGTTGGGACCATTCTTCAGAACACCCTTCTGCCTGACCCGAAACATCACCTCTCCATGTTCTCCAGAGACGTTGCCTTATCCGCTGAGTTGCTCCAGCACTTTGTGTCCTATTTTATTCCACAAATGGTTTGCGGTTTTCTAAACAGGATTTAAATGTTGTTCGTATCCAGAAAACATGAAGCTGTTGTCAATATATCATAAATCATGTTTCGTTACTAAAGGCTGTGAGAGATGATTAAACAGAGTGAACCCTTGAACAGAAGGGTCTGCACTTTTAGACAGAGGACACTGGGCTGAGTCGAGTTAAACTGGTGGTCTTGTTTTGTTTCATCAATCACGACCAACACAAACCACCCTTAACGTGAAGCACAAAGAAACCAGTGAAGGATTCTCAAGGCTGCTGATTTCACTGAAAGAACATATATATTTTAAAATATAATGTCAAACAGATGGGGATGGAATGCCTCATGAAAGCTCCCTTAGTTCAGGAGGAATACTTTTGCATACCCCTTGCATATAAAAGTTGAGCTTTGTGGAACAACTGCTCATTGTCAATGATGGGAATGGCAATAATATTGCTCTGATAGAAGGGTATGCATACACTCCACCCATGAGCCGTCGCCCCACCAATGACCCGTCCCCTTCAGGATGTCCTAGGGTTCACCAATGTCACCAGGAAAAGTTGCAAAGTTCGACTCAAGTTACCAGTCAACTCAGTGTTGCTGCTGTGTTTCCGGTTCCATAGGAAAGGCCACTTCCACAGTGGGGGCGATTTACATCCCTCCACCATATTGCTTGTCTAGAGTTGCGGGTAAAAATGAGAGAATATAAAGAAGTAAAAGTGAAAAGTCGTGAACTGATTATTGCCAATGACGATAAATGTGTGGTTTTGTTTTCCTGAGCCATCAGAAATGAGTAATAGCAGAACAAAAAGTAGGATTGGGCAATGTCAGCATGGATTTAATGACATGCATCTTATGTTTGACTAATAGAGTTATTCAATTGAATTGAATTGAATTTATTTGTCATTCAAAAACAAATTTGAACGAAATGTCGCTACCATACAGTCATAACAATAAAAAGCAAACACAACACATAATTACACAAATTCAACACAAATATCCATCACAGTGGCTCTCCTCCAGGCACCTCCTCACTGTGATGGAAGGTTAAAAATGTCTTATCTCTTCCTTGCTTCTTCTCCCACGGTCAGGCAGTCAAACTGCTGCGTCAAGGCAATCGAGGCCCCCGGTATTGAAGCCCCCGCCGGGTGATGGAAGATCCTGCTGCCGAACAACACCGGGCGATGAAAGGTCTGTGAACAGGCCGATTCACGATTTAGGATGGACGAAGCTGCTGTGGCTGGAGCTCCCGAAAAGTCGGTCGCCAACCAGAGACCTGCAAACTCCCGATGTTACAGTCCACACTTACTTACTTACTGCCTATTATGCCTCCTGGCAGGTAGGGCGGCAATGAAGGTCCTCCACTCCTGTCCGTTCTGGGCTGGCCATCAAGCCCAGTAGGGTTGATTCCTTTAGTTGCTGTTTCCGTAACATATTTGTTGTACGAGACGGGGTTGTCAGCCCTGTGCTCAACCTCTAACCTGGAGGACCAGTGGATCGCTCTTCATCTCGTCTCTACCCTTCGACCTGTCCAGCATGGAAGACCCTAACAGGAGACAAATCTCTCGCTGGCATAGCTCTAGTGGTCACTGAGACACACAAGCTCCCCGACCATGACAGGGTTGCAATCCAATGGGGAGTTACAGTCCACAGGGCCACACCTTACAATGCAACACAAAAACAGGCCCTTCAGCTCAACTTGTCCACAATGTGCTTATCTGAGTTAGTCCTATTTGCCTGCATTTGGCCCTTAAGCCACTAAACCTTTCCTATCCATGTAGTGGTCTAAATGATTTTTAAATGTTGCTATTCTGCCTCAATCGCTTCCTCTGACAGCTCATTCCATATACCCACCAGTGGCGGCCTGGCCAGGGTGTCAGCTTGCCCTATGGCAAGTGGGCCCCTGATGAAGTGGGCCCCCTTTGTCTCCTGGCAACCAATATTTTTAGACCCAGTCCGCCACTGATACCCACCACCCTATGTATGAAAAAATTACCCCTCTGGTCACCTTTAAATCTTTCCCCTTTCTCCATTAACTTGTGGTCTCTAGTTTTACCTTCTTAGTAGATTTAGATAGCAGACTTTAGGAGAGCTCCCCCTCCCCTCCCCCACTCACCATCAACAACACCACAGTCACATCTGTGGAGTCTTTTAAGTTCCTTGGAACCATCATCTCCAAGGACCTGAAATGGGGGGCCACCATTGACTTCAAAGTCAAAAAGGCCCAACAAAGAAGTACTTCCTGCGGCAGCTGAGGAATCACAATCCGCCACAAGCAATTATGGTCCACTCTACTGCCATCGTAGAGTCTGTCCTCACCTTTTCCATCATGGTCTGGTTTGGCTCAGCCACCAAGCACAACATCCGGAGGCTGCAGCGAATCAGCTGAGACGGTTGTTGGCTGCACCTTTCCCCCCACTGACGAACTACAAGTGTCAGGAAGCGACCGGGTAAGATCATCTCAGACCCCTCTCACCGTGGCCACAATCCCTTTGAATCATTTCCCTCTGGAAGGCAACTCCGGACTGTCAAAGCCGCCACAGCCAGACTTTAAAACAGCTTTTTTCCATGAGTAGTTGCTCTATACAATCAAAAGTCTGTAGCCTCCTTTTGCTCTGGTATTTTATTTCATTCACATGTTTAAACTATAACATTTTATTATTAATGTTTAATGTTTTATGTGTCATTCTTATAATAATAATAATAATAATAATAATAATAATAATAATATTTATTTATATAGCACTTTGAACCAAAGTGCTTTACAGAGATTGATCAAATTAATTGAATAGATTAAATGTCAATAAATTCATACAAAATAAAAAAAGAAAAAGAAAAAAAGGAAAAAGACACAGAACAGTACACTATAGAAATCAACAAGAAACGTCCCCCCTCAGCAGAATTCACTGTGAGGGAAGGCACTGAAAATATCTAGTTCTCCTCCTCATAGTCCACCCGAGGTCGGGGTCTATATGTGGCCTCCTCAGCCAACCCAGTGTTTTCAGGCCCTCTTGCCGCGAAGCTGGATCATCGGCGTCGGGTGAACATCCTTCAGCGGCTTGGACTGAAGCGGCCTCTTCCTCCCCGAAGACTGCAATGACCAAAGTTCTCAGGCCGCGCCGGCCGGACCTCCGACTCTGGCGATCTCGGATCCCAGGCTCCGCGGTGTTGTAAATCCAGCGCCGCCCGCCCACGGCTGGACGCTCTGCAGCCGCAGCTCAACGATGTCGCAGTCGGCGGTCACAGTGCCCCGGAGCTTACCGCAAGGCGACCCGGTAAGGCATAGCCCGCTCCATGTTGGTGTCCCAGCATCTGCACCGCCGGCGAAGCTGTAGTCCCGGCAGGAAACGCCGCTCCAGCGCTGCTCCAGCTCGATGGTGGGCCGCACAGAGAGGACGAAGATGCGGTTCGGAGGAAAACCGCATCTCCGACCAGGTAGGACTGGGGTTAAAATAGTTTCCCCCTTCCCCTCCCCCCACCCACCACATAAAAGAAGACCTCCAATAAACATTTTGTTCTGACAGGACTAAAAACAAAAATAAAAAAGGGTGAAAGGACGGACTGCAGGCGGAGCAGCCATACACAACGGCGCATCACCCCTGCAGTCCGCCATCTTGAAATTCTTAATTGTTACTGTATGCTGTGTTGTTACGTGAGCGGAGCACCAAGACAAATTCCTTGTATGTGTACATACTTGGCCAATAAACTTCATTCATTCATTCAATCATCATCCATTCATTCATTCATTTATCCCGGGTAAAAGACTGTGATTATCCACCTTATACAAGTCCCTATTTAATGTATATACCTCCTTAAGGTCACCCTCAGCTTCCTACGCTCCATGTGGATGAGGTGTATTCAGATGTTTGAAAGGCCTTCGACCATGTCGCACTCAGCAGGTTGATCAACATGGTTAGATGTGGGAGTAAAATGCTAAGAGAGGGAGTAAGTGGATCTTTTGCAGTTTGACAGGGTTGACTAGTGGACCTACACAATGTAATACACCTTCTCTGACTTTTGTGTGAGATCTCAGGGCACCAATGTTGTATCCCAAGCATAAGCACCAAAGGTGCCAAGGTGGAGAAGATCAAGAGCTTCAAGTTCCTAGCTGTAAATATCGTAACAATCTGTCTGGACCAAGCACATTGAAGCTCAGACCAAGAAAGCACACCAACGCACAATGACTAACGAAAATTGGCATGTTGAGTTTAGTGTAATTTAGAGGTACAGTGCAGAAACAGGCCCTTCGGTCCAACCAGTCTGCACCGACCAGCAATCCCCGCACATTAACACTATCCTACACACACTAGGGACAATTTACAATTATACCAAATCAATTTACTTACAAACCTGTGCATCTTTAGAGTTTGGGAGGAATCCGAAGACCTCGGAGAAAACCCACGCAGTCACGGGGACAAAGCGTGCAAACTCCGTACAGACAGCACCCTTAGTCAGGTTCGAACCCGGGTCTCCGTCACTGCTAGCGCTGTAAGGCAGCAACTCTACCGTATCGACCTTTAAGGGAGATAAACAAAATAAATGTCTCCAATGACTCTTACTAATGTCTGCAGATGCACCGCTTAAAGCATTCTATCAGGAGGCACCACAGCTTCCTTTTTGCAACAGCTCTGCACAAGACCGACCGCATGAAATTGCAGAGAGTTGGGGATGTAGCCCAGTCCATCACACAGAACAGCCTCCCCCTCCATCCGTGTTCCATGTTGCTTAGGGAAAGTAGCCAATGTAATCAAGGACCACACACCCATTCCCTCTTCTCCCCATCTGGCCGATGATACAAAAGTTTAAAAGCACGTATCACCAGATTCAGGAGCAGCTTCTTCCTCGCTGTTAACAGACCACTGAACCGGTGGGGGAAGTGAGCTTTACGCTGTTAGATGTCACCGTGGGTGTTCAATGTGTTGCTGCTTCATGCGTAGCAAGGAGCCACATCACAACTCTATCACCCCAGCACCTGCACACTGAGTGGCCCTAATGCATCTGGCGTCTGCCACAAAGCCGTCAAAATCATTGCTCCAGCACAACAGAATATTACGGCTGAAGATAGACAGAAAATGCTGGTGTAACTCAACAGGTCAGGCAGCATCTCTGGAGAAAAGGAATAGGTGACCATTCAGGTCGGAGCCCTTCATTAGACTTCGGTTTGAAGAACGGTTCCGACCCGAAACATCATCTATTCTTTTACTCCAGAGATGCTGCCTGACCTGCTGAGTTACTCCTGCATTTTGTCTCTATCTTTAGTATAAACCAGCATCTGCAATTCCTTCCTTCACAGAATATTATAGTCTGCCATTTTGCTCCCTAGAGAATGCTTACAAAAATATTAAGGAACGAGCATTGCTTGTGTAATTAGTTTTTCCTATTTTATCTCTCTGCATAGGTGCCAGCACATTTATTTCACGAGATTACCACTGCTACTTAAATCTACATGCATATGCCTAAAGTCTGGCAAGTATTGATTTGCTAATATCACTACCAGCAGTCAGTTTCTGCACTCCATACTCAAAGTGCCACAATGATGAGTTTGGCGCTGGGTGACACCTCCTGATTAATCCCACAATGAGCTATATTTACACTGGAGATCAGGATCAAACCCGGATTGCTGGAGCTGTGAGTTGGCGGCTCAGAGCCACCCTGCCAACAGCTAAGCTCAATGGCAAAGGAAGAATAACAGAGTAAAACAGAGGCTGAATTGGACGTAATTATCCTTCGCTAATCAAGCCTAATGACTTTGAAATTCATCGGCAGTTTTCCAATATTCTTACCCCTGTCACTTTAGTTCACAATTCATAAAGTAAGAAAGAAAGCCTTGTTCCCTGGAAGTAGTGGCAAAAAGAGACGGGTGATGAAGAAAGGGTTTGGCAAGCTTGCATTCATTTGGTTTAGTTAGAGATACAGCATGGAAAGGCCCTTCGGCCCACCGAGCAGTGGCAGACTGGCCAGGGTGTCAGCTTGCCCGATGGCAAGTGGGCCCCTGATGAAGTGGGCCCCGTTTGTCTCCTGGCAACCAATATTTTTAGACCTTGTCCGCCACTGCCACCGAGTCCACACCGACCAGCGATCCCCGCACATTAACATTACCCTGCACATGCTCGGGACAATTTACACTTATACCAATCCAATTAACCTACAAACCTGAATGCAAATCTTTGGAGTGTGGGAGGAAACCGAAGATCTCGGCAAAAACCCACGTGGTCAGGGGAAGAATGTACAAACTCTGTAGAGACAGCACCAGTAGTCGGGATCGAACCCTGGTCTCCGGCCTTGCAAGCGCTGTAAAGCAGCAACTCTACCACTGCGCCACTGAGCCGGAAATCTAAATAGTTGGAATGTCTTGTTACAGCTGTGCTAGATATTGGTGAGACCGGATTAAGATGATTGTGTGCAGTTCTAGGTCACATTATAGAAAGGATGCGATTACACTAGAGGGTGCACAAAAGGGCTTGAATTAAAGAGTTTGGAACTGGGACTATTTTCTCTGTATGAGGGAGACTGAGGGGTGATCTAACAGGGATTTATGAAATCATGAGAGGAATAGTTAAAGTAATTGATCACTAGAGCCAGGATTTTGCCATAAACGCCATGTGCCTTTTCATGCCTTTTTTTGATGATTTCAGGAAGATAATGACTTTTTCACAATCGAGTGCCTAAATCAGCCTTTTTTTTGCCGTTTTAACGTAACTTACAAGAACATTTACACCACCGGGGCAAAACCCAGTTGAACTTGGGTGTTAAGTGGTGATTGGAGAGGGGTGCGTGGGAAAGGGTCCAGTCTTTGCAAACTGAAGTCATGCTTTAAATAGGTGTGAAGTGGTGATTGGGGAGGAGTAGGTGGAGGGAGATAGGCCAGGCCCAAACAGGAAGGACAGGCTCAGCTAGGTAACTGGACGAGTTGGGCTGAAGGGCCAGTTCCCGTGCTGTATACGTCTCAAACTCTGACTGCAAATTGAACACAACAAACTCCCAGTGACTGGATAATCCGATTTTATCAAAGGTGAGATCTGGATGTGTGGTTATCTATCAGGCAGATAAACTCCAGGGATCCATCACTATTGGCTGAAACAGTGGACGGTGTCAGGAGAGCCGCACTGAATGGGAGATGACAGCAGAGCGGTGAACAGTTTCTTTGAGTTGGCCCATTGCCACAAGAGTCCGTCGTGTACAATCCCAGGAAAACACACAAAGGAACACAGGTAGATCACAGGTCCAAATGTGGGGCTAAGTGGGGGGACACTTGGAGGGGAAGTGTGTGAGTGTTAGGAAGGGAGATGGATCCGTCAGGGTCAGGGCGACTCTTCCAAGGGGTAGGAATTCAGGGGGGGTGGGCTAAAACATCAGAGTAGCCAGGGGTTGTGGGTTGTCTGAAGAAGGTTTAGGAACCCAAAAACTGTAACGTCCAGGTTCAGGAACAGTTCTCCCCAGCAACCATCAAACAATCGAACACTGCAAACTCCAACTAAACTCTGAACTGCAAACTGCCTTCATTACACTAAGGATACCGAGCTTTGTTTTTGTTTTAGCGCTATATTGTTATTTGTTCATTCATTGAACTTTATTTGTTGTCCACTATGGTATCTAACGAGTGCTGTGTTTTCAGACCTGTTGTGCTACTGCAAGTAAGAATTTCATTGTTCCTTTACGGGACATATGACAATAAAACACTCCAAAGACGTACACATTTGTATGTTAATTGGCTTCAGTAAAAATGTCTAAATGTTCATTTGTCCCTAGTGTGTGCAGGGTAGTGTAAATGTGCGGGGATCGCTGGTCGGCACAAAGTCGGTGGGCTGAAAGGGCGTGTTTCCACGCTGTATCTTAAACTAAACGAAACAAAAAAACTAAACGCCCTTGACTCTTAACTCTCCCTCTGACACTTGGCTTGTGGCTTCAACTAAAGCAGGGCACCAGACAGGACCATCACAATGACCGGGAGGCAATAATGGAGAAATGGCAGTGCACCCCAGCACTGCTCACACTACAGTGCCTTCCGAGTGTCCCCTTAATCGGCTAAAGTAGAAATCAAATGGATGTGCAGCTGTCGGGAATGGAGCACAATGAAGTCAATGTGCTTTGTGCGTGGCCCATGATTTTTCTAAACCATGACCCAATTTTATTTAACAATGCTCCCGAACATTTGTTGTGTGTCAGCATGCACCACAACTGGGTCGAATTTCATGGTGTCGGATTCGAACAAATGCCTGCACTTTCACAAATTATGTCGATGAGGAATGGAATTTGATTTCACTGAGCTGAAAGCCCAGCTGACGAGATCCATGTTCTGTGGCTACTTCACACGCCGGCCCCTGATCCCCCTGCAGGAGACCGCACGCCATTTTGGCTCTAATATCTACACGACAGTATCGGTCAATGGCACTGTTCCAAAAAGAGCTTGGAAACAAAGTCACTTGAGTGGATCTGTACATGAACCTTTCAAAGTGGACGAACATATTGTAAGAGTGCTAAATAACGTACATGAGGCTCTGGGATTCATAAGCAATGGCACTAAGAGTACAAATCCGGGGAGGTTATGTTAAAGCTGAGCCAAGCATGGTTGGATGACAACTGAAACATTCTGATGCATTCTTGCCACATCCCGTGGAACAAGGTGAGGTCCAAGTGTAGGCACAGAGACAATGGTTGCAATATTTCCAAGCATGAGCAGCTTGAGCAAAAGTTTACACACAGGGTTGTTCACCTCCGAGTAAAGACATTTGAAAATAAATTTGATAAGCAACCACAGGATGACGCCTGGTAAACCATGGTTAACAGAATGGAGCCGCTCACGTTAGCTGATGGTTCAAGGCTCAGCGGATGCAGATTGATCATTTTGGACGCAACGTGCAAGGGTGATGGGGAGAGAAGCATGTTTGTGGTACTTGAACACTAAGGGGAAAAGAATAAGATAACAAAATTGATGAAACTGCTCTACGAGAAGCTGGCAACAGATTCAATGGGCTGAAGGGTTTACTTATGATTTACGATGATTCTATCTCAAAGAAGGGTCATCAATTCTATTAGCTGGCTTTGACTCCTAGATTCATGAGAGTTGCTCTGTCTAAGTTTCCAAACATTGAAGCTCCTGTGAATATTCCCAATTTAACGGAACCTTGTGTGTAAAGAATGTTCGCTGGTGGAGTTAAAACGTTCGATCCGATTATGGCCTCACATAATGTAAGCTAACAATGTCCGCTAAATGGGTGTCTCTCAATGGATAAACCTTGAGGCACATCCATTTCACGGGCGACGTTAGCTTGTCTGTGAAATGAGCGTTCATTTCTCCAAATATGCCCTGACGAATGGTTTGTGCCCTTGCCTGCTCTTCCTTTATCTGCTGCGTGTTGTATAGCGTTTACCCATGCCCTTTCCCTTTTGTGGACCAAGTGCTGAGGATAATGGAGGGCTTGGCTGTTGTAATCACCACCATCATGTTTAATGATATCTTTGACTCCACATGAGAGTAACGGTATATGGTGTTTGAAGTGATTCCAAAAGCTTCCATCCCCTGCTGCTTTGATACACATTTTCGGGCTACCCAACATTGCGACCCGCCTGCAAATGCCCATCCGTAGGACTAGAGGGAGGTCCCAACTACTGTCTGTGGGGCTGATCGGGCCAGGCCAGATGCCCTGGGTTGAGTAGAGCTTAATGAGTTGGCTGATAGACTGGTGTGATTCTTCCCTGCTGCTTGATAGAGGTGTGTTGTTGGCAGCAGGGAAGAAGCACCAGCACACTTCTCCAATATCAGAGACGTCAGAAATACCTTTTAAAGGTGTTTTGTAGGCCAGCTCTTGCTTACTTTTGCCGTTAATCCTGGCCAAAACCATTTGTGTCCAGTCATTGAAATGAGCTTTCAAGCCTTTGCTGTGAAATTGAGCCTTAGTGACAAATTCGGAAGGTTGAATCTGCTGCTGCATTCCACATGGCATCCAGCAAGTGGGCCCTGCCTTTCTGTGCTTGGACACTGTTCAGTCTTGACACAGATTGGAGACCCCACTGATTCCAACCAAAACAATAGACCATTGTGGGCTTCACCTTTCCTTGATCATCGTTGCTGCCTTTGATTTGTCCTATTGTACACTTTCATTCATTTGATCTTTGTACCTCTTCCTATCTCTAGTTTCTCTCTCCCCTGAATGTCAGACTGAAGAAGGGCCTCGACCCAAAACGTCACCTATTCTTTTTCTCCAGAGATGCTGCCTGATCCGCAGAGTTAATCCAGCATTTTGTGTCTGTCTTTGGTGACTTTTGTTCATTGGATTTGGAGGTGACGCACAAAGTAAGTGACTATTTTTAAATGATTTTTCACGAGTTTAATGTTTTTAGCTTTTTATAAGATTTTAGTTAATCGTGTCCTTTCGTATTCTACAAATTTAAAATACTTCATTTATAAAAGCTTTGAAATGTCTCTACATATCAAAGGTTAAAAAATCTATTAAGGTAGTTAGAGCTTTGGCACTGGCAAAGCTGCACCTCCAGCTTTATCAGCTGTCGGGGGTATTTCAGGATAGGGGTCTCTACACTGACCCTGCCTGTTCCCAGTCACTTCCTGGACAGAGCTACAGGACTACTGGACTTGTCCTCCCGTATTCAGCCCAACTAATTACAGAGTCAAGAGTGTTTTATTACCATATGTTCCAGATAGACTAATGTAATTCTTACTTGCAGCAGCACAACAGAATATGTAAACTGTACACTGTAAACAATATAATAAATGAGAGAAAAAATATGTTCAGTGTGTGTATATATACACATACATACACACACACACACACACACACACACACACACATATATAAATAGGCACACACACACACACACAAATATATATATATATATATATATATATATATATATATGTATATATATATATATATATATATACACACACACGCACACATGCACACACAAAAAACAAACAATAATAGTGCAATAATAACAGTAATAGTCTATGTAGTTCAGAGCTTATTTGAGGTTATATTGTTTAATAGCCGAATGGCTGTAGGCTGTATAGATACAAGATACAAGATACAAGATACATTTAATTGTCATTTCGACCCCTGGAGGTCCAAACGAAATGCCGTTTCTGCAGCCATACATTACAAACACATAGACCCAAGACACAACATAATTTACATAAACATCCATCACATCGCTGTGATGGAAGGCCTAATAAACTTATCTCTCCACTGCACTCTCCCCCCCCCGATGTCAGAGTCAAAGTCAAAGCCCCCGGCTGGTGATGGCGATTGTCCCACGGTCATTAAAGCCATGCCTGGTGGTGCGCGGTCGCACACCGGGTCTTGCTGTTAGAGCCCCCGGCGTGCGCTCGCAGAGTCCCGCGGCCATTCCAAGCCGCGCGGGGCAGTGATGTTAGGCCCCGCTCCAGGAGCTCTTCAACCCTGCAACTCGGGCGGGGGAAGTCGCCGTTGCGAGAGCCCTGAAAAGCGGTCTCCCTCCAGGGACCCGCGGGCTCCCGGTGCCGCCGTCCACAGACCTGCCGTTGGAGCCTCCGACTCCCCGGTAGCAGCAGCAGCAGCAGCAGCAGCGCTCCTCCACCGCTCCACCCGCTCCGGACTCGGCCAGCCCCGCGACGGCGACGGTGAGTCGTAGCACCAGAGTCCCCGGCTTCTTCCTGTTGGAGGCCGCTCCTCGTTGCGGCCCCAACGACAACGGAAACCCGACGAGAAAAGGTCGGGTCTCCAGTGCAGGGAGAGATTTAAAAAGTTTCCCCCCCCCCCCCCCCCCCCCCCCCCCCACCCCCCACACACACACACCAACAAAAAATAACAAAAACTACATAGAAACACAGACAGAAAATAATAAAACGCGGACAGACTGCAGAGGCCGCTGCTGACCAGAGTCGCGCCGCCCATCGTATAGACTCCATCCCTCTGGGGTACAGGATAGCCCCACTTATTGCAGAGGGCATCTTCTCTTGTTACATTTGAACAACTGTCCTAAAAATTCACTAAAAATATGTTTTCTGTTGGCGCGTCCACTTTTTGTGGATTATCATTCAATGACAGGAGATTTACGGCACACACAAAGTCCATTTGCCTCATCAAAACCATATCAGGTCAAGAAAGAACCTGGTACCTCATCTCTTCCCAACCTCCGGCATTAGGTCATGGTTCTTCTTGCAGATGTCTACGTATAACCCCCTCAGGAAGTGAGTTCCACACCTCCATCACTCTCCGGGTGATTTTTTTCTATCTTGCCTCATTTCCCCTTGAATAATTCAACCAATTCTTTTTAATATGTGCCCTGCTGATTTTTTTTACCCCTAAGGGAAATAGATCTTTCCTATTTATTATGACTAGGTCCCTCATACTTTTATGCAGCTTAATCCATTTTCCCTCTCGGCCTCTCCTGTTCCAAAGAAAATATCCACTGTGGTGCTGAAAGGTTGAGCTGAGAAAGCACACGAATAGACTGCACTCTCCCAGTTTCAGCTGGAGAGGAGTAGAAACTCACACCAAGCTCCAGCAGCTTCACGCTGCACTAAATTTACATTGCGAGGCTGTGAAATGAAAGCAGCCAAGTCAGGAGAAGGGTCCTGACCCGAAACGTCGCCACTCCAGTCCCTCCCCAGATGCTGCCTGACCTGCTGAGATTCCAGCGTTTGCAGCTTCTTGTGTCCCAAGTTTAATGACCGTTTATCAAGATCCATTTCAACATTATATTTTTGAAGATGATGATTCTTCGTCACTTTTTAATCTTGGTGAATGAAAATGGCGTGAGGAGTAGATACCCTGGAACTCCCATTCCCTGCCGCTGAAGATGGTTCCTCATCATGGAGTTCAGTTGCTGCAATGGATTCAAGGGAGCAAGTGGTCTCATTCTGTGCTGGGATTTTCAACGTTTCGATAAGGACATAGAAACATAGAAACATAGAAAACAGGTGCAGGAGTAGGCCATTCAGCCCTTTGAGCCTGCACCGCCATTCAATATGATCATGGCTGATCATCCAACTCAGTATCCTGTACCTGCCTTCTCTCCATACCCCCTGATCCCTTCAGCCACAAGGGCCCCATCTAACTCCCTCTTAAATATAGCCAAGGAACTGGCCTCAACTACTTTCTGTGGCAGAGAATTCCACAGATTCACCACTCTCTGTGTGCCAAAAAAAACTCTCATCTCGGTCCTAAAAGACTTCCCCCTTATCCTTAAACCCTGAACATGGCCTGGTATGATACACCAACCTTTGCTTAGTGAGGATGAGTAGAAAGTAGAACTTGATAGAGCATCATATATTTATGCAAGTACAGAATAGTCTGAACTCCTCCTGACTTTCTGCACCATTGTAACACAAATGTTTCAGGCACACATCTCAGGCATTTTAAGTCTTGTCCTTGTTTACCCTTCCAATCTCTATAACTACCTCCAAGCGCTCATACCTCCACAGTTACTTTCCATCCTCATCCATCCTCATTCCATCCATCCATCCAGACTCCGTTAGGGAAGTCCAGGACAAGGGGTCACAGCTTAAGGATAAAGGGGAAATCCTTTAAAACCGAGATGAGAAGAACTTTTTTCACGCAGAGAGTGGTGAATCTCTGGAACTCTCTGCCACAGAGGGTAGTTGAGGCCAGTTCATTGGCTATATTTAAGAGGGAGTTAGATGTGGCCCTTGTGGCTAAGGGGATCAGGGGGTAAGGAGAGAAGGAAGGTACGGGATACTGAGTTGGATGAACAGCCATGATCATATTGAATGGCGGTGCAGGCTCGAAGGGCCGAATGGCCTACTCCTGCACCTAATTTCTATGTTTCTATGTTTCTATGTTTCACCTCCTCTACATCTCCTCATTCATGGTCTTCATCTGGGACTGGAGTCTGAAGAAGGGTCTCGACCCGAAACATGACCCATTCCTCCTCTCCAGAGATGCTGCCTGTCCCGCTGAATTACTCCAGCATTTTGTGTCCATCTATGGTCTTCATACAGCAGGCACCGTCCAAGCACAAAGATTCCTTCCCTCAATCTCTTTCCTCCCGCTTTAAGAAATCCTTTAAAACCTTCCACAGATCCTCAGGCCTAACAGATCCTCGTGGGGCTTGGTGTCAGATCTTGTTTGGTAATGCTTCTGTGAATCCTTGGCATTCAATAAATCAAAGCCGTGCTGTTGTCACAGTGAAAACCAAATGGTTCTCTGCCTCAGTACTGGCAGAAAATCTGACAGACTAAGGGACATAAAGTCACTAGCTGAATTTTGCATAATCCTCATACTGTCACCCAGTCAACAGGGTGAATGCCTCATTTCAAGATTCAAATCAGTTCTGTTATCCTTCCTGTTCAAGTGTTCAAGTTCAAATGAGTTTTAAAGGATTTCTTAAAGCGGGACGACAGATGGCACAATGGGCTAAGTGTTCAGCTGGCGACCGGAAGGTAGCCGGTTCGAATCCCGCTTGGAGTGCATACTGTCGTTGTGTCCTTGGGACAAGACACTTCACCCACCTTTGCCTGTGTGTAATGTAATGTAATTATGTGAAGCACTTTGGGGTCAATGCAAGTTGACTGAAAATGTGCTATATAAATAAGATTATTATTATTATTATTATTATTGTCATGTGTCCCTGTATAGGACAATGAAATTCTTGCTTTGCACCAGCACACAGAACATAGTAGGCATTTACTGCAAAACAGATCAGTGTGTCCATAATATAAATATATACACACATGAATAAATAAGGCATGGCGGCGCGACTCACCCGTTGCAGCGGCCCCTACAGCCTGTCTGTCTTTTTTTTATTTTTTGTCTAGTTAAATGTAGTTTTGGTGTTTTTTAATAGTATTTTTAAATGTGTAAATGTGGGGGGCGGGGGGGGGGGGAGGGGGAAACTGTTTTAAATCTCTTCCCTGTCCGGGAGACCCGACTTTTTCCCTGTCGGGTCTCGGCTGTCGTTGGGGCCTAGCACCGTGGAGCGGCCTCCAGCCTGAACGACCCGGGGGCTCGGGAGACTGCGGAGCTGCGGAGCTGCGGATCTGCGGACTCACCATCGTGGGGCTGGCCGGCCTCGGAGCGTGGGGAGCGGCGGTGACTCGCTGCTGCGACTCGACTCCTGGGGCTCGGAGGCTCCAGCAACGCAGCCGCAGGTCCGGTGGACTGGGACATCGGGAGCTCGCGGGTCTGGGAGGAGAGAGAGAGACCGCTTCCCGGAGCTCCCGCAACGCGACTTCTCCAGCCGGTGTCACGGGGTTGGAACAACCCGGACCGGGACAGTACATCACCCGGCACGGCTTCATGGCCGTGGGACTCACCATCGCCCGTGGGGGTTCCAACCTTGGACTTTCAGACCGGGAGCGGGGCCGTAAATCGCCCCGCGCGGCCTAAAATGGCCGTGGGACTCATCATCGCCCGCCTGGGGCTTGGACATCGGGAGAGACACGGAGAACAGGGGAGAGAAAAGACTTGCCTTCCATCACAGTGGCTTCACTGTGATGGATGTTTGTGTGAATTTAATTATGTGTATGTCTGTAAGACAGTGTCTTTGTTTGTATGGCTGTGGAAACAACATTTCGTTTGAGTCTCACTGGGGCTCAAATGATAATAAATTTGTATTGTATTGTATTGTATTGTATTGTAAACTGATAAAGTACAAATAACAGATAATGGGTTATTAATAATCAGAGTTTTGTCCGAGCCAGGTTTAATAGCCTGATGGCTGTGGGGAAGTAGCTATTCCTAAACCTGGTTGTTGCAATCTTCAGACTCCTGTACCTTCTACCTGAAGGTAGCAGGGAGATGAGTGTGTGGCCAGGATGATGTGGGTCTTTGATGATACTGCCAGCCTTTTTGAGGCAGTGACAGCGATAAATCCCTTCGATGGAAGGAAGGTCAGAGCCGATGATGGACTGGGCAGTGTTTATTACGTTGTAGTCTTTTCCTCTCCAGGGCGCTCAAGTTGCTGAAACAAGCCACGATGCAACCGGTCAGCATGCTCTCTACTGTGCACCTGTAGAAGTTAGAGAGAGTCCTCCTTGACAAACCGACCCTCTGTAATCTTCTCAGGAAGTAGAGGCGCTGTTGAGCTTTCTTGATAATTGCATTAGTGTTATAGGACCAAGAAAGATCTTCAAAGATCTTCAGCAATATTGAGAATCTAATTGAAGGAATTTTGTTCACGCCCAGGCTGAGATTAGTTTTTTTTAAATACACACAGAGTGCTGGAGTAACTCAGCGGGTCAGGCAGCATATCTGGAGGACATGGATAGATGGCATTTTGGGTCGATACCCGTCTTCAGATTGATTGTAAAGTCAATGGCGCTGGCTTGGGAGTGGCTGGGGAGACAGTGAGGGCTGGTGGTGGCTTTGGTGTCCTAGATCTGAGTAAGCTCAGCAGAGCTCGCAAAGCTCAGGGACGCTACAGGGAAGCCAGGAGATAATGTACAATACTAAACTGGGTTTACACTGGGAGCTCAGGAATGTAATGAGAGTGAGGTTGCAGGATTTTTGCTTTTCAATTAATGCTGCAGGATCTTGTTTTGACTAAGCCCAATGATACACGCGTTAGGTCTGATTAGATTGTGGTCGCGCAGAACCTCGTAAAGGAAATAATATGTCATTGCCTCTCAACGTTGCCAAGCTCTGTGGCAAATTACATTTCACACAGTTTTAATTCTGTCTCTGGGAGACTCACATCGAGCGAGATCGACAGCTGGATTACCTTTCCAGAAAGGGTGATTAAGGCCCAGACATTGGATTCATTTAAGAAACAGTCTCCAGGGAATGTTGTAGGATTGGTATGTGGAGTAAATGAAAGCAAAAATTTTAGACGCCTGATTTTGTTTAAAGTAATCGTACGAAAGAACATTCATCAATTTGTAACTTGACATATGTTTTCCTTAAAAGATGAAAGTGGAGGACAGATTTTAATGGCATTTTAACCAAAAAACGAGTTGCTGAGAATTGGATAACTTTCCATTGTTTACCTATGAATAAAATAATCGCCGGTCAAGCAGATGACTGGGACTTCTCAATCAACCTTGACCCTAGATTGAGAAGTTCATTAAAAGCCTTTGCAGCAATCATTATGTTTGTATTCTCTTCTTCTGCTATTCTGAAGCTACTAAACCCTCAACTGGAGTGCAAATGGTGATATAAAGAACACACTTGCCATCTTATCACCCATTCACGGGACTGGGCTGTTGCAGACTTGTCCACTATTACTTGCCTACTCGTCAATGCTACTGGTTTAATGGATACTAGCCCCTATCAGAAAGCAGTGAACCATCAACCGATTTCAACAAAACAATGAATAAAAACACCATTTTATTCACATTTTTTCATTATTATAAAAACATGAAAATGATGCAGCTGTTGGAGCTGCTGTCTCACAGCTTTGGTGTATCAGGGTTCAATCCTGACCTCTGGAACTGTCCACGTCGAGTTCAAACATTCTCTCGAAGATAGACACAAAAAGCTGGAGTAACTCAGTGGGACAGGCAGCATCTCTGGAGAGAAGGAATGGGTGACGTTTCATGTCGAGACCCTTCTTCAAACATTCTCTCCTTGACCATGTTGATTGCCTTGGCGTATTTTAGTTTAGTTTAGTTTAAAACAGGTTCTTCAGCCCAACTTACCATGATAACCATGATGTCCCATCTGCACAAGTCTCACCTGCCTGTGTTTGGCCCATATACCTTTAAACCTTTCCTATCCATGTACCTGGTCCTCCAGCCCTTTCTTATAATGTTCAATTCAGTCTTGGCTTTAATTTGAAAGAAGGGGTGCAATTATGCATACAAATGCATTTGCACGTGTATGACTCACAGATACATAAACACAGTCACGTCCATATGTATACACATTAAGACACACACATAAAATTTGCAAAATATAGTTATTTTTTAAATGCTGGAATAAATTTAAGTATTTTTCTACAAATCAGAGGCGGAATAACTCAGCCTTTATCAAATTTATTCCCATCCCTCTCTTTAAAATTCTCTCTCAGCTCATAACATTAACAGTGTCTGGTATCTGACTTACATTCCAGGGAGAATAGCACATTTCACAAATCCCACTCAATAAAGACAAGCATGTAATTAAAGCAATTGAAGAAATCCTTGTGTGTTTTAACTGGAGAACGGAGGAGGAAGTGCAGCCGGTCCAGAATATTACAACACAGACTAAGTGCTCTTCCGCAAGACACCTCAACAAAATGATTTATTATTGGTCTCAGCATTTCCAAAAGGCAGGCTCTGGCTAACGTCTGGTGCATTGTGCCAGAATGAAACGAGTGCAAATTACCCTAGACATCCTCAAGACTGAGGTCGGGCATTAGGATTTTTGATATTTTTGTGAAGGGATGTGTTGAACGGTGACAGCATTTGTTAATGTGGTGTTATTCGCTGCATTTGTTATGCTAACCACAGAAGTTCCTGTTTGTTCAGCTGGATGGGACGGCGACCCAGCGGGGATGGCTGTGATTTTAAGCCACTGTACATTAACAACCCCGACAGACGACGGCAACAAATTGCCTTTCAAATGAAAGTATTTTAGTTGTATCATGACCCTTCGTGTGATAATAACCAGGGATCCTCCATTTTTACTACCAAAAAAAAAATCCAAGCTATAAATCGGGTGCTCGTGTTTTGTCTGAAATAGTGAGCAATTAATAAAACCTAGCTTAAGAAGGCCTTTACAAAAGGACTCATAGTGCTGGAGTAACTCAGCGGGTCAGGCAGCATCTCTGGAGAACATGGATAGGTGACGTCAGAAGGTGTCAGAGAAAAGGATTGAAGAGCTGCAAATTGTTTCTTGGGTACAAGCAATACATTTAACTTCTCATTTAAGATACACTTTAAGACTAACGGAATGCAGCAGATCGCGACGCTAACAAGCTAGTGGGCATAACTACAAATGCATGACTCATAGCATGAGCCACTAATCTACAGCCATAAAATAAACTCAGTGGGTCAGGTAGCAATTGTAGAAGGAATTAGACAGATGAAGTATCAGGTCAGGATCCTTCTTCAATGTTGAGGTAGAGAGGAGATAGCAATGAAGTGAGGGGAGGTTGTGGGGCAAGACTGCCAAGTGATGGGTGTATCCAAATAAGAAGGGGTTCATCATCAGATGAGTCAGGTGGAGATAGTCACAAAAGCTGGAGATGATCGGTGGAGTTGCTGATGGTTGAATCTACTAGTGAAGTCACTTCCTCCCAATAGTGTGGTGACCAGAAACGCACCCAACACTCCACATGTGGCCGAACAAATGTTTTATAAACATATAAAGTGACATCCAGCTCTTATATTCATTGCCACGGTTGATAAAAGCAAACTGGCCTAATGTCTTTTACATCACCATATCATCTGTGTTCTCACTTCCCGGCAACTATACCCAAGATATTTCTGTTCATCAAACTGTACTCAAGGTATCTCTATTCATCAATGCTCTCCAGGGGCCTACTGTGAACTGAGATCCCCCTACCCTAGTTCGTCCTCCTAAAATGCATCGCCTTGCACTTGTCAGGATTAAAATCCATTTGCCATTGCTCTTCCCAACTGTTCTGATGCAGTGTTTGATAACCCTCCTCTCTATAGAAACATGGAAACATAGAAAATAGGTGCAGGAGTAGGTCATTCGGCCCTTCGAGCCTGCACCGCCATTCAATATGATCATGGCTGATCATCCAAATCAATATCCCATACCTGCCTTCTCTCCATACCCCCTGATCCCTTTAGCCACAAGGGCCACATCTAATTCCCTCTTAAATCTAGCCAATGAACTGGCCTCAACTATCTTCTGGGGCAGAGAATTCCATAGATTCACCACTGTGTGTAAAAAATGATTTTCTCATCTCGGTCCTAAAAGACTTCCCTCTTATCCTTAAACTGTGACCCCTTGTTCTGGACTTCCCCAACATTGGGAACAATCTTCCTGTATCTAGCCTGTCATGTGCAAAGATCTTATAGCGAAGCAAGATGGATTACTCTCACGCAAACGTGAGGTACGCTCATGGGCGGATTCATGGGTGATTATAGAACACATTTTAGCAACCTGACTTCGCCATCTTGTTCCGCTTTCTTGCTCCCGCCTTCTTGCTTCCGGCCAAAGATTGGATCCGCAGCGAGGATAGAGAGTGCGGGGCCCGGGGCAGCGGGGAGAAGGAGTGCGGGGCCCGGGGCAGCGGGGAGAGAGAGTGCGGGGCCCGGGGCAGCGGGGAGAGAGAGTGCCCCAAGACAATGTTTCTTATTTAATGTCCCTTGTCTAGTCTGAAATAAAGTTCATTATTGGATTAGAAGAAATATAATTGTGTGTGTTATATACATTTATATAATTTTCATGTATGTGTGTTTATAAACATTTTATTCCTTAACAAGAATCAACAGAATTATGAACTAACAGAATTATGAATCTAACCCTATATCACGCACAAAAAGTCCCCCCCTGTCAATCACCCTGCGAGTCGGGTCGGTTCCGGTTACTACAAAATCAACTCAAACACTGTTTGTGAGCCATTTAAAAATAAATGATTTAAAAAACATTAAAAAAGACAATTACCAGAATCAAATTTTATTCTTGACAAGAAGTTTGAACTGACAGATTTATGAATCTGACCCACACAAACTGTTGCCCCGCAACATTGATTACAGTGCGAGTCGGGTCATGGCAGGGTGGCTCCGGTTACTAAAATGGGCGTGGAAAATGCCCAGGATCCCCTCCATAGCGTACTACACGTCAGTCCATTGCATTTAGCAGGAGTAGCCTATCTTGCTTCGCTATAAGATCTTTGGTCATGTGTACCGAGGTACAGTGAAAAGCATTTTGCTGCGTATTATCTAGTCAAGGACAAGATTAGACATGATTACAATCAAGCCATCCACAGTGTACAGATAAAGGATAAAGTGTCTTTATCTAAGTTTATTGTTAATACAAGGCAATGTTTGGCAGTGTGGTTCATGTTGTCTAGGATAAAGAAAGTCTTCAGGGAATGTAGACCAGCTAATTGAGTGGACAAAGCTAAGACAAATGGAATAAGGAAAATTGTAACACCCACTTCTCTGATTAAAAAAAAAGTGTTCTATTCAAATGGTGATGATATTAATCGGAACCTGGTGTGTTTGTACATGAGTCAGTGAGGTAACCTTCACATACATTTCGGAAGCACTTAGGAAGGTAAATTATTATCCTAGAGCATTTTATTACAGAAGTAGAGACCTCACATTCCAATTATCCAGGGTGCTGGTGAGACCACATCTGGAATACTGTTCACAGATCTGGCCTTCCTATCTAAGGAAGGATGTATTGGTGGAAAAAGGAAATAGCAAATACTCCGAGACGACGTGTTTGTTGTGTGGGGGGAAGAAAAATAAGCAGACTGGGTTTATTCTCTCTCATGGGAAGGAAAGGTGAATTCGATGAACCGTACAAAAGTCTCGCAGAGCTTGACAGGACAGTTGACACTGATGTTAATGTTTCTCCTGTCTGAGGTGTCCAGACCGACAACGTCTAAATAAAGGGTTGTTCATTCCCCGGAGGAGAGAAGGAATGAGGTTGTTTGTTTCTTCCCTCGGTGGGATGCGGGCTTATGGAGCTCTCTTCCCCAGAGGCCAGTGGAAGTAAAGGTTGTGTATATTCTGAAGGCAGAAGTAGAACAACTGCTAGGAATTAGTGAGGGTAGGAGGAATTGTAGAACTGAGATAACATTCAGATCAACCAGGGTCTTACCAAATAGCTGATCCATAATGAGGGGGCAAATGTTTATCCCACCTCCTTCCATTCTTTGTGATGCAACTACATTCAAATCAATGTAGGTGGATGTCGCAAAGGATAGATGGAGGATGTTTACTGTAATTTCACTTACTAGATGTAATTATGTTGAACATAATTCTCTGCCAATGTTTATTGACCTCAATTGTTTTACTGTTTTTAAAATGACGAATTGAAATGCTGCATTGAAATGCTCTAAATTTGTTTCTGGATCTGGTTTATTTTGCATATTTGTTAAATTTGTCCGTTTTTCATGCTTATGTACCTATGATGAATATCAAACGATATTGGGGGAAAATGTTCAGGAACAGCATGTTTCACTGGACGTCACACTGCTGGTTTATGGCCACAATGCTCCTCAGGAGAAAACATAACCATGGTGGGAGCTCGGCCACTTTGCTGAATGAGCAATACCTGTGAATCCACAGAGATAGACACAAATTGCTGGCGTAACTCAGCGGGACAGGCAGTATCTCTGGAGAGAAGGAATGGGTGGCGTTTCGGGTCGGGACCCGTCTTCAGACAGCGACCCGAAACATCACCCATTCCTTCTCTCGCAGCCTGTCCCGCTGAGTTACTCCAGCATTTTGTGTCTACTGTCGATTTAAACCAGCATCTGCAGTTCTTTCCTATACAGCGAATCCACAAAGTTGAGTTCCACAGGAAAGAAAATTTGGAGGAATATTTCTACATGCATGATCACGTACCACTACATTGCAAGGTTACGCATTGGACCAAGGGAGAACTTTTAGTCCAGGGAAGTTACACAAATGATGGAAATAAAAATCTGAATGTTATTCCACACGGGTTGGTCAGAGCCACTAGAGAGTGACAGGCGTCTGGAACAAGGCAACTTCAGGCTGTTGTAGTGGAAGCTTAGGCAGAAACATGAACTAGAAAAGCAAAGATGTATCTGAAAGTCTGAGCATTAACAAGCCTACCCATGTACATTTACCATATGAAAATCAAGAAACCATTTGAAATGAAAGCAGAAAATACTGGAAACACCCAACAGGTCAAACAGCATCTGTGGAAAGAGAAAGAAAGTCAACTTTTCTGAATTATCTGTTTCAGTTTCCGTAAAGTGCGCACATCCAAAGCAGAAGGTAGACAAACTCAGCGGGTGAGGCGGACTCAGCTGATGGGACAGTTCTGAAGAGCCACTTCCTCACAGCGCCAGAGTCCCGAATTCCATCCTGACCTTGGATGCTGTTGGTGTGGAGTTTGCACGTTCTCCCTGTGACTGACTGGGGTTCCTTTAGGTGCTCTGGTTTCCACTCACGTTGCAAGGACGTGCAGATTGGTAGGTTAATTGTCCTCTGTAAATTGCCGCTTGTGTGGAGATGAGTGGTAGAATTGTGGGGGAGTTGATGAGGAAGTGGGGAGAATTAATGTGGGAATAGAAATTGATGGGTTGGTGATGGTCAGCATGGATTTGGTGGGCTGAAGGGCCCATGTCCATATGGTGTACTGTAACTCTGAATCTGCTGGACATCTGCTCCATGGTATAGCCAACCCAAATAATCAGCATCATACCAATGCTGTTTAATAGAAACTCTCACACTAAGTGTTTACAATCAGATTGGATTAGGTCATGCCAATATCCTGAGGCCACTGAACAACTGACCCAGTGATGTGAGTTTGGATCCCACTTCAGAGGCTAGGGTATACAAATTCACAGCAATTAAATCCCATCTGGACTTTAAAAAAAGTCTAGTGTCTGTGATGGGAGCGATATACTCACACCCCTCCTCCCGCCTTGCCATAAACAATCTGGTTTATCGCCATCCTACAAAGTTGTCCAGTTAGCCTGCAGTTCGAAGGCTGGTTAGAAATGAACAATAAAAGCTGGCCTTAACAGCAAGGTCTGTTAGCAAGTCAGAATGTAGAAACAAGGAACTGCAGGTGCTGACTTGCAAAAGAAGTCACAAAGTGCTGGAGGAACTCAGCGGGTTTGGCAGCATCCCCGGCGAACATGCATAGGTGACGTTTCGGGGGTTGGGACCCTTCTTCTGACTCCGAGGAAAGGTCCCGACTCAAAGCGTCACCTGTCCATGTTCTCCAGGGATCCACTGAGTTACTCCAACACCTTGTGTCTTCCATTCACAAACCATGTGTGTAAAGTATTAGTACGTCAGGGCGTTAATACAAAAGGATATTGGTTTCCATGTTGCTTAATGGGGTTGCGGGTGGAGGGAGCAAACACATACACTGCAAAACCATGGCTTAAGTGCACATCGCTGCTTCTCTTTCAGCCCAGTATTTTGATTAGCACATGTGTGGTTGGTTACCACAGGAATGAGCACAGTAAGTACCAGGACATCTGCTGAATGGTGCCTTCTAAAATGCTGCTTCATTTCGGTAACCCAATAATGTGACGGAATGGAAAGATTTCATTGAAATAAGATCGTGCAAATAATTGCCATTGGTGGTACTTAATGTCTTCCTTCATCTTGGTGGCTGTTGGGTTGGGTGGACTTCCTAAATGATGAAGTAATAACACTTGGATTCCTGGCTTGAATCAATGAGTGATTGAGTACATGGCCTGTTGCTAAAATATTCAGAACATGTCTGCATGTCCTCCCTGTGACCACGTGGGAGTTGCTCCGCTTTCCATCCACATACCAAAGGCGTGCGGGCTTGTAGGTCAATTGGCCTCTGTAAATGTGTCCTTAGTATGTAGGGAGTGGAAAAGAAAGTGGGAAGACATTGAACTAGTGTGAATGGGTGATCGAAGGTGAACAGGGTGAGTGCACACTGACCGTATCGACAGAATTCATTTTGTTCGTGTGATGTTGAACAGAGATGGATAATGTTTCACATTTCTAAAATCTGGTACATTTTGGAATTCCAGTGTTGCAGCACTTGTGTTACAAACTGGCTAGGCACAGATTCCCACTCATTTCATCCAGCCAGGGTGTATGGATGGGGTCCAGGGCTTCCTAGGTTGAGTCAATGTCCTACATTACAGAACGTTTTTCCTTCCATTATTTATTATTTAAAAGAATATGTGTGTTATGATTGTGTTTATAATTTGTTTGGTTGTTTTGGTGTTTGTCTTTTGCACAAAAGTCCGCGAGCATTGCCACTTTCATTTCACTGCACATCTCGTATGTGTATGTGACAAATAAACTTGACTTGACTTGACTTGACATAATAGGAAAGTCAGCCCAGAAGTTTGTTTTCCTTGCACTTGTTCCACCAACCAATTTCAATGTCTCAGAATCCTAGGATCATCCGTGCCATGCCGATTAGGGGGTGTTTCACATCATGCTGGAGATGGTGCTAAGCCCCCTATGTTTTTTGTGTTGAATTATTCTACTCCACTCATAATTGACCACAGTTGGGTTTCTTTACTATTGTTTAATCCCAGGCAATCACAGTAGCAGGTAACTCAACCTGCAGCCTCTGCGTATCCTCCAGGTGACCACCTCTACTGCACTAAACAAGCTCTCCGCCCCATAGCAGAAGCGTGCACGTCGCGGGGCTGGAAACTGGAAGTATCCTGAGCTAATTCTGCTACCACCATCATCTCTTGCAACAAGTGATAGCTCCCACTGATTGTCGCCGGAAGCTTGCGTCATTTTCAGGACGGGCAATGACAGCGATGTCAACATTTGAAACGTGGAAGATGGATTTGAAAGAAGAAGCACAAACTCTCCAATTCAACAGATCGCCGGTAGGAACCAAAATGAACAGAGATGCAGCCTGTCCCGCTGAGTTACTCCAGCATTTTATGTTTATCTTTGGTGTAAACCAGCATCTGCAGTTCCTTCCTACAAAACTAACATGGGGTGAGAATGACTGGTCAAATTCCCACACAATAATGATATCATTTCTAGTCACATAATAATAACCCTAGCAATAATATATTGAAAAGTAGTATTATAAACATTACAAAAATAAATGCAACACAGTAAACTAAAATTACACAAATGAAGACTCTCTCGGGGGAGTAACGATCTTGATACCAATGTTATTGTCACTGATTATCTCTCCATGCGTTCACTTCAAGCAAAGTTTATAGCAGGAGAGGAAGAGCCAAGATAAATAACTGGATCTAAAATGTCATCACCCTGGTATGAATTCAAAATGTTTGGCAGAAAGTGTAGATGCAGCAACTGATCAGAAACTGTTTTGCATGTGCGATCTCAAAATCAATATGAGATTATGCTTTTCTCAAGAGTAAAGCTTAAAAGAAGCTGGTTAGCGGGCAACAAAAGCTTCTCACTGTATCTCGGTGCACGTGAAAATAAACTAAAACTAAACTAAAAGAAGGGACAGAGGAAACATTTGGCCTAGCTGGCTTCATGCTTCACCACTCTCTCTTACCAAGTCCCTCAACTCATTTTCATTTGAGAAAGTCCCTTGATTCTGGTCACAGCCCAGCACTACAGCAGCTATGCAGCCCTCCTCTTGCTGCTTATGCCCCAGGTCTATTATCTCATCGGGGGAAAAAATGTTTCCTGTATTAGTTTGGTGTTTACCCAAGAGAAGGCCAGATTGAAAGACTGAATGGAACCGTAATGCAGATTATTTATACTCGTAGTTTGTTTTGACTAAGTTGATTAGCTGCATAAATCCACAAGTTTTTTTTATAATATAGGACAGACTTTTATGCTTCTTATCTCTTCTGGCTCTCTTAGCAGTCCATGTGGCCTTCATCACAAATAAGTGGGAGACTTCAAACATGTAATAAAGAAAAAACATCAAAATAAACCAACCTTATCTAATACACATACAGGAGATAAAGAAGGCTATTTTTTAATTGAAATTGTGAGGGGAAAATTATATTACCTCACACAAAATATTTTTCACATATAATCACTTGTGGGAGATTTAAACAATGATTTCAATTTGATTGAAATCTACTGCTCTTAATTAAATGCATATTTGTTCATACGATACATCACATTACAATTACATGAGTAAAGCTATTCTGAGTAAAAAAAGTCCTATAATTTCTGGGTGGTCTGCAGGGCATCCTATTTATGAAACAATTTAAGCTTTTTAAAGCTTCTGCTACTTATTGTTAAACTGTTTCCAATCACATCCTTTCACCATGGAGCCTGGTAAAGGCTTTTCAATGTAATGAGGCCGATTTAATGTCAAGTCCTCTCCTGAGTCCTTAGATAAACTATTACAGCACTAGACAGTATTTAGATGTAATCTCCATCTTTAGTAAGTCTATAATTTAATTACACTCAAGTGCAGCTATCCAGGTCTTTCAAGCAATGATGCCTAGCAGAGTCAATCCTGCAAACAGCCATTTCAAATATTCCTCCATGCCCCATTGTCAGTGCGATGAATAAGGGTTTAAGAATCCATGGAGAGCGCTGCAAATCTAATCTAAGTAGAAAATAATGAAGTTCTGCTGAGGCAAATAGAGAGCAATATTTAGTTTAGTTTAGTTTAGGTTAGCTTAGAGGTGCAATGTGGAAACAGGCCCTTGCTGCCCACCGAGTCCATGCCCATCCCATCCATATACTGGTTCTAACCACTAGTTCAATCCAGCACACTTAGGGATAATTTACAGAAGTTAACTAACCTACAAACCTGCTTTGAATTGTAGGAGGAAACTGGAGCACTGGGGAAAACCCACGCAATCACAGGGAGAACATGCAAACTCAGTACAGACAGCACTAATAGTCAGGATTGATCCTTAGTCTCTGGCACTGTGAGAGGCAGCAGCTCTACCACTGCGCCATGGTGCTGCCCAATTTTCTGACATAAATCCCACCTATTAAACACAAGGTTTAGCTTAGCCCCAGTTCTTTACAGTGTTGTTGATGTCAGACTGGAGCCCTAAACTGAGGAAACCCATGCATGCGGTCACAGGTAAACGTGCAAACATCACACAGACAGCACCTTAGGTCAGGTTTGAATTTAGGTTGCTGGAGTTCTGAGGCAGCAGAGCAGCTCAAACAAGATACAAGATACAAGATGAATTTAATTGTCACGTGTGCCAGATGGCACAGTGAAATGAATTCCCATACAGCCATACAATAAAAATAAACAGGACTCAACACACTATAGAATTCACACAAAACATCCCCACACAGCAGAACCAAAGTTTCCCACTGTGTGGGAAGGCACCAAAGTCAGTCTCTTCCCACTGTCCCCGTGGTCAGGGTATCCCCAAGCCCTCACAGTTGCAGTACGGGCGGCCCGATGTCCAGCACCGCTCGCGGGATGATACAAGTCCGCGTCGGGGTGCGGGACGTCCTCCTCAGTGGCGTGGACACCAGAGTCGGCCCCCTCCTACCGGAGTCGGCGGCTTCCAAATCAGGGTGGAGACTGCTGCTGTCTCTCTGCAAGGGCCCCAGGACTCCTCGGTGTTGTTCAGCGCCGCCCGCGTTGGAAGCTCTCCGCACCAGAGCTCCTCGATGTTGGAGCAACGGCCCAGCGCTCCGGAGGTCCAAACGGCGACCCAGGTAGGCATCGCCCGCTCCGCGTTGACTCCAGCGCTGCGCCGCCGTTGTAGCAGCCCTGGTCCGGATCCCGGTCCCTGGCAGGAAAGGCCGCTCCGATCCAGCTGGTAGGCCGCGAGGTGGGGGGCGAGGACGCGACTCGGAGAAATAGTCACGTCCCCGCCAGGAAGAGTCTGGAAAACGGTTTCCCCCTTACCCTGCCCCCCTCCCCCACATAGAAAAGTAAAAGTTTCCCCCTAAAACAGACTTTGGACTAACTAAAAATAATAAAAAAGATGGAAATGACAGACAGGCTGTAGGTAGAGGCTGCTGCCAGGGCAGCGCCCCTAGTGGTCACTACACTATCTGTGTTATTGATCTGTTTGAAGATGAAAGAATAGCCCAAGACTAAATTTCAATATTAACTGTGCCAGGCATCCTGACCTCAATACAGTGCTGAACCAGTCCAGCAAGGCACTGCATGGCCTGACCTATGCTAAATGTTTTATTGGAGCCTGCACTTGACCCAATCTGAGCATCCTTCTCCTCAAGGCCACAGCACTGCCTTGTGGAACACAAAGTCCCATGACCTGATAAAGTGAAAGTGCAGACTCTTGTGTTGTTTATAGGTCCAGAACTCAGACCCCACATACAGCAAGTCATACTCACTCATAAATAAAGACACTCACACAGTAAGTTATAGACACGTACACAAAGAAACACACACATGCAGAAGTCATACACACATCGACAAAGACATGGACATACACACACACATAGCAAGTCATAGGCACACACACTAAGGCAAACACACATGCGTGCGCACCCACACACACAGCAAGCCATACAAAGACTGACATACACACATACACAAAACACGCAGTAAATCATATGCACATACACAAAGATTCACGCATATACACACATAATAAATCATACACACATTCACAAAGCCACATACACACACACACACGCATACACACACACACACACGCACACGCACACACGCAAACGCACACATACACACACACACACACACACAAAGGCACTCACCTGTACAAATATATAGGCAGAAACACAAAAACATGCAGGCACAAAAATATACCACAAGCACAGATACACACATGGACACAAACATAAAGAAAGACACACTAACAAAGAAATGCACGCATATGTAAAGGCACAGCATACAATGTACACACAAGCACACGTAGACTGGTAGACACAACACACAGGCAGGCAGACACAAACATACAGAAACACCCCACATGGGTGCTTAATGCTCAGCTTGAGGGATTTCTTTCCACACTGTATGACCCAATTTTTTTTCTCTCACTCACACACACACGCATGCACACACACGCATGCACGCACGCACGCACGCACACACATGTGCACACACACACACACACAGGTGTGGTGCAAGGATTAATACAAAGATCAAATACCAAGTTATTCTATACTGTTGTGGTCTTGTGGTTTCATTGCTATGCTGCTCAACAGCACTGGAGAGGAATCAGAAGCCAAGGAAGGAGATAACAGTCCTTATCCTCCAAGATTCACCTCTTGACAATGCGATGCATAAGAATTTCCTGATACTTCTTTGACGGGCGGCACAGTGGCCTTGGATGCTGTCTGTGTGAAGTTTCCATGCTCTTTCTGGGGCTGTGGGGGTTTCCTTCGGGAGCTCTGGTTTCCACCAACATCCTAAAGACATTAATTTATATAATATATTTCCTCCTCCCCACTGTGTGAGTTGGACACAACACCCTTTAAGTCTTCTTCAGACTGATCGGGGGTGGGGGTGGGTGGATCAGTCTGAAGAAGGGTTTCGGCCCGAAACGTTGCCTATTTCCTTCGCTCCATAGATGCTGCTGCACCCGCTGAGTTTCTCCAGCTTTTCTGTGTAACCTTCGATTCTCCAGCATCTGCAGTTCCCTCTTAAACCCTTTAAGTCTTAGTGGCCATTATATACCAGTGGCAAAAGCCAATACTGTTGAACATCAAATATGTAGTCATTGGGGCTCTATCATTGCACAGGCTAATTAGATGTGTGGCGCTTGGGTAAATCTTTCATGTAGTATAGAGTGCAGTTTATAAATCAATGGCACTGCATTCCTTCCACATGTCAGAACAATCTGATACTCCTTTGGCATCGTAGATTCAGTTTAAGTTTAACAAGCTCTGCATATCACGTTCTGCCTGTTTGAAGAACTACTGATATGTGCAGGTGGATTCTACTTGCATTAAAATACACTTTGCATTAAGCCTAACATAAGTGCTGACAACTTGGTAACTGAAGTTGTGTTACCGTACGTTTGGACCAGTTAACATTTGGCACAGCATTCGGAAGTAGTTGAGAAGTACCACAAGATAAATAAGCTCTTCCCCTCTCTTATTATAAAGAGACAGGAGCATTAAGCATGTGAAAGCAGTTCTGACGAGCCTTTCACTTTTTATTTGAGCAATGTACATTTTACCAGCCCCATGGTTAATAGCCAAAATGAAATGGTAAACTTTAGCTTAAATGATTTACTGAGACTACGTATATGACCAGAGGTAACTTGTTTTGCTAACTGGTTCTACAGGTGAGATCCTTCAAAGCAAATCGCAATTAACCAACCATCTTTCAATGCACTCATAATTCTAACATAAAATTACTGCATGCGATATCTCCAGCTTGGAAGCCTGATTGATATTATTGTGTGTGACACAGTGCTCACATGCCGGACATTAACTGAGAACATCGAGGTTGTTATTATTAAACTTGTAAAAACATTTTTGTTCACTTCATCCACTGCCATGATGCATTGAATCAACGAGATGCTGATGTTCATGTAAGATTAACACACGTGGCAGGCCACAGCTGTATTTGGTAACATGTTCGGATTGCAAAAGATATCTTGGTCCTCGAGTACATGAAGTTCTAGGTCTTACATTTTACATCAAATTACAAACTGATCTTTCCCATTTGTTGCTGCAGGAACAGATTTCCTCAGTGCTGATGCACTTGGAACATGTGTCACGTTTAACATCAGAAAACGAATAAAAGGATTAAATGATCAATCTGTTGGAGAGAGACTGGAGGTCCTTGCTCTGATTCAATATTGCCTTATTTGTCAGACTTTATTTCCACATCTATATCATTTTATGTTCTGCCTGTACATGCCTTAATGAACCAGCTAATTCCAGTTGACGTCTGCCTGTATTTTTAATGTTACCATCTTATTTTTTTGGTGGGGGGGGGAAGGGGAATTAACACGTTCAAGTGTTCATTGTTAGTAAACAGAATTGCATCTAATTCCACCACCTCCTCCGGCAGAATGTTCCAGATAACAGGTGGAAAAAGTTCCTCTCAAATCTTCCTCTCAGAAACACATTTTCACTTTGATATCTTCACCATGCGAAAAAGATTGTGACTAACTAGTGAACTATCAATGCCTCTGGTAATCTTGCATACTTCTGTCAGGTCACCTCTTGGCCTCCTGCACTCCAGGGAAACCAAACACAACCTATCCAATCTCTCCCCATGGCCAAAGACCTTGATCATGTGTGGTGGGTTAGGAATAGACAAAGGATAGAGAGAGAAACTAGATTCCTTTATGAGCATTAAAGTTCACTTGTCCTAAACAGTTTTCATTATTACACATGAGGTGGTATTGTGGAGGAGGAAAACCTTCAAGTGATTTCAGATCTCTTCAGACCTCTTCAATGCATGTGCTAAAACATCGACTACCACAGCAGAAAATAAGGTGAAAGCAATCAAAAAAAGGAAAACAAGTTGAAGTAAAGACGAAAACTGACAACATAGAGTCATAGAGTCATACAGCATGGAAACAGGCCATTCGGCCCAACTAGCCAATGCCAACCAAGATGCCCCGTCTACACAGGTCCCAACTTCCGCATGTATCCAATATCCCTCTAAACTTTTCCTATCTATGCAGCCAAAATATAAATGCAAAAATTGTTTTCTGGATGTTGACATATTTCAAACATTGTATTCAACTAATTCACCTTGTTCAAAATACCCGCCACCCTGTGTGCAACTCTTTAACAAATGATGGTGGGTATATGGAACGAGTTGCCAGAGGAGGTAGTTGAGGCAGGTACTATCATAACATTTAAGAGGCAATTGGACATGAACATGGATAGGACAGGTTTAGAGGGTTATGGGCCAAGTGCTGGCAGGTGGGACTAGTGTAGAAGGGGCATGTGGGAAGGTTGGTCTGAAGGGTCTGTTTCCACACTGTATGACTCTATGAGCTTGAGATCACTTACACTTTCTCAACGTCTCAAAGTCGTGGTCAAGTCTACTTTTAATGAGTCACGGTCACAGATAAATTTAGCACGCAAACATGCCCTTCGGCCCAGCCGAATAAGTGCTGACCATGCACTATTTACATTGATCCAACCCGATTCCATTTCATTCTCCTCATTTTCCCATCAGAACCCTCAAGATTCTACCACACACCTACACACTAGGAGCAATTTACAATGCCAAATAAACCTACCAAACCGCACTCCTTCGGAATGTGGGAGGTAACTAAAGCAGCCGAAATAAATCCACATGGTCACAGGGATGATGTAAAAACTCCACACCAGGCATCAGCATCAAACCCAGGTGTGTGGAGCTGTGAGGCAGCAGAACCTGCACTACTGGGCCTCATCCCTTTAAAATAATAATCAAATAACCTTCCAAAATGTCTCATCTTACCAAATACAATATCTTTCATGGCCTCATTTCAGGGAATGTGAATTAATAACCAAGGGATGAACACAGAACCAGTTTTCTTCTTACACGGCATGAACAATACCGAACAACTCTAATTTAACAGCATTAGGCTCACAAGAACCATGACGTGATCCAATTTTACTTGAACAACCAATTAGTTGTGTCTTTTGGCAGACAAATAACAGTGGAATGAGAAGACAAACCCAAAATAGAAACTGTAACTCTCAACAGGTAGAATGAGAAGATTGTATCCCTTTGCCTTCAGGAGCCCTGCATATTAGTAACAAGGATACATTGTATGGTATTGTATTGTATTCAAATTTATTGTCATTGTCTCAATTTGAGACAACAAAATGAATTTCCCTTACAGGCAGTATCATAAAAAAATCACACCAAAAAAAAAAATAATAATTAATAAATAATAAAACATATTAAAAAATAAAATTGATTTTTATTGAATTGAAATTGATACATACAACAAAATGTATTAACCTTTCCCCACAGATGCTGCCTGACCCACTGAGTTACTCCAGCATTTTGTGTCTATCTTCGGTCTTTACCAGCATCTGTAGTTCCTGCCTACACATTGGATTTATTTAAGAACCGTGCCTTCAATTGTAACAGAGAATCACAAAGATGTGTTCTTCACAATGTCCCAGAGCTAGGTTTCTCCTGGTGAAATTATACAGCTCAGTTTAATGAGATAATTCTTCTGGAGATTTTTTGTGTGATGGGATTTCATCAATACCACTTGCAAACCAGTCTGGATGGGAAAGAGTCTGGATGGCATTAGAGGGAAGCTCTTGCCTTGAGGATATTGAGTCTATTTTTTTGCGGACATAATAATAACAAAGATCTAAGTCCTCCCAGGCTAAGTGAACGGATCAAGATGCCCAGACTACGTTGACAGCACCTACATGTCTCAGAGAATCTGAATCATATTTGTATGATTGTAATCATATTTATAAACATAATCATACTTCATTAGCCAAGTAGGTTTTGCAACATGCGAGGAATTGTCACAGTATGGTATGGCAACTGCTCTGTCTCCGACCGGAAAGCACTGCAGAGGGTGGTGAAAATTGCCCAACGCATCACCGGTTCCTCACTCCCCTCCATTGAGTCTGTCCAAAGAAAGCGTTGTCTGCGGAGGGCGCTCAGCATCGTCAAGGACTGCTCTCACCCCAACCACAGACTGTTTACCCTCCTACCATCCGGGAGGCGCTACAGGTCTCTCCGTTGCTGGACCAGCGGGTCCAGGAACAGCTTCTTCCCTGCGGCCAATCACCCCTTCCCCCCCGGACACTCCTTTCACCAGGAAAAAAATAATAATTGCACTACTATGACTGTATGCATGTAAATATATTTATTTATTGCTCATATTCTATGTCGCTCTTCTAGGGAGATGCTAACTGCATTTCGTTGTCTCTGTACTGTACACTGCACAATGTCAATAAAGTTTGAATCAGAATTTGATTTGCCGTACAGTCATACCAATAAAAAGCAACAGAACACACAATGAATTTGCATAAATACAAATAGAGCAACTGGCTCTCTTGAAAATAAAACTTTGAACACCATGAAACAAACTTGGCCTTGGTCGCTGCTGAACATATCCAGCAGGGGCAGCAAAGCAGGATCCCTGCTGGCCAGGATCTCCCATCTGGTTCTCAGGCTAGTCCACAACTGAACCCACTGTACACTGCTGTTCTGTACACTGCTGTTCTAAGAATCACTGGCACTCGGCGAAAGCAAAATGCCTGGCGTGCTTGCATTGCAAATGGATATGATCTAAGCATAATATTCATCGTGCCATATGCTACTGTGTGGAACAATAAGGTCCCACATGCTGCTGAACAGGAACTTCTTTCACTAAAAGTGGGGCACTTCAACACAAATTCTTCTCGCACTTACACGCCCAGGTCAATATTTCCTATTACACGCAAAATAACTTCACTGTTCGTCCACACTCGATACATCCAGCATTCACACAGTCCTAGAGTCCCTCTTCCATACCCCTTCAATAAGGCGCATGTTTAACCAATCCCACATTTCTTGGTGGAACCCCAGCACAATATCTAAGAGTGACTCAAGAAACCAGGAGGCTTTTCCTACAACACAGCGGTCATCTTGAACTGAGCAATGTCAACATTAGGTGCAGACACCACTGCACCAGGTCATTAGGTGGTGAGACTGGGACCCACATACACTGGGTTTCCTGGCCATCTTTCCTCCACACTCTCTTCCCACTCAGCCCTCTGCCTCACACAGTCACATAATCAGTACGACAAACCAGGGGCCATGTTTCAGTGCCATTCTGGTCCATCCATTATCCTTACCAATCTATGCCAACCCTTGTCCCTGTGCCCTTTCCCAGGACCTGACAACTCGGGCAATGCAGCTACACAACGAAAGCACATAGACAGTGAATTAACGTCCACGCATTGCTGTTTGCTAACGGCAAAGTGCAGTTAGTGCAAAGAGAGCGCAAAGTGAAATGTATTTCCGTGGGCAAGATTCCCAAGTCTGAAGCTGGTGGAGATTCTAACTTTTTCTGAAGGGTTCTTATTCTATATTTCCAAATCTGACTAAATTTAAGGATTTAATGTTCAAAGAAAAATATGACGTGCTAAGTGTTGACTGCCTGCCACGCAGCTACCATAACATTGGAAATTGAGGCAAAGTGGAAGGGTTCTGATGCACTCCTCCGAAGTTCTGCAGCCAAACCTGGAGAACATAAAGGGGCACTAAATATCTACCATCCCAACAGAGGGTCTTTCTACTGAATCAATGGTATTGCAGAGCCTCTGCCCAATGGCAGAGGCAGAGTCACCCAACTACAGTGGAACCTTCTTAACGTGGTGTCAGAAAGCCAAGGAGGGCAGACAGCCTTTGGGACTACGAGTTGTTGCAGGGCAGCTGCTCCTAAATGCCACTGACCACAAACAATCAGAGAACTGGCGACTGAACCCGAGCAACCCTCTGCCTTCCAGTCTGAAGAAGGGTCTCCAAAGATGCTGCCTGGCCCGCTGAGTTGCTCCAGCATTTTGTGCCTATCTTCTACTTAAACCAGCATCTGTAGTTCTCTCCTACCCCTTCCAGCAGGAACACGAGGGTAGGTTATGGATTAAGGAAAGCAGGCTCCATTGCGGTATTTGGTGAATAGACATTCATGTAAGCTAGCAACAGGATAAGTCAGTAGCAGTAGCAGAGTGCTCTGTGGCATCTTTAAGCAGTTTACTGGAGAGAGAGAGAGATGGGACAGATGGAGGCAACAGTGTTCTCTGAGTACTTCTCGTCAGCGAGTGACTGGTGAGAGAAGATTGGAGGCTGGTTTTGCAGCTGGAGTTTAGACGAGTGCGAGGAAAGCTGAGTGAAGCCTCCCTGATCGTGATTTAGTCTTGGCAGGTTTGATTTGGAGAGAATGCTTCCTCTAGTGGGAGACTTTGGTTCCAAGGTCATTGTTTAAAAATTAGAGGTTGTCCCATTTAAGTTAGAAATGTGATTCTGCTGAGCGATTAAGCCTCGCAAACCATACACAGGATTCACGGTGCCCGCTCAGGGCCAGATCTTCAGTACGTCAGCGCCGAATGCGTTGACCAATTGGTTTGGTGTATCATGAGTGAGGAGCACCACTTCAAGCTAAATGGTGCTGATTCAAGCCAGCCTACAACTGTTAAACGATGACTCAAATGCCAATAATTGTAATGTGTAGGAAAGAACTGCAGATGCTGGTTTAAATTGAAGATAGATAGACACAAAATGCTGGAGTAACTCAGCGGCAAAGGCAACATCTCTGGAGAGAAGGAATGGGTGGTGTTTCGGGTCCACCAGTAGACCTGCCTGATTAGCAGTGGACACTGAGGGGAGGTTGTTTGAAATTCACCGTCAGCCTTCCACAGAGAAAGATAAGAAGGAATATTGATATGAAAGGAAGATTTGCTTTGAAATACAAGAGCAAGTCTGAAAGCGATCAGACCGAGTCGAAGAGGACACTGGGTTTGTCAAAAGGCAGTGTTCGAGGTTTCGCTGAGGGTTTGCGTTAATCAAACACAGAGTTAACAATTCCCCAAATCAAAACATGCCCTTGGATTGCTGTCAGTAGTGACAGTGACAAGCTCAATTACTGGATTACCGAGCCGACAACCGTTCCTGATTTCTCCTTTGGAGAGAGTGACAAGGCAATCCCCTGAGGCCATCTCAGTCCTTGATCCAAAACCACCTTAAACTTGGCCGGCACACAACACAAACCTAAACCATGGCTGCAGTTTACATTTTCCAAGTGTACGCAGGCGCCTTTGTTCCAGTTCCGTGGCATGGGCTGCATCTGCAATTTGAATTCATTTGCCTAAATAATTATGGAAGGAAAAAATAATGTAATTGGCTTCTTCCCTATTTCGGGGCTGAAAACTCCAGTGGCACTCGTTAATCTTGAAGGGTGTGATCGCTCACTGAGGCTGTTCATTTACACTTCCAAGATTTTGCTGAAAGATGACAGGGGCTTTTGGCAAAGGGTTGCAGCTCCTGCCGCTGCATGTGTGACGGGCGCTGCGACTGTTGTCAAAGCTGCACGTGTGACATGAGGCACTTGTCATTTAACAGGCGCAGGCTCTGCCTCCCTCTCACAGCCACACCGTGCCGGAAAGAACAAGTCAACTAAAAATATGAAAACTAATAAAAAGTCAAATGTCGCTTGGTAAATATTGCCGCTTATCTCTTCTCAAGAAGCTCTTTGAAGCCCTTCGTTGGAGTTTAATCACCTTTCCTAATATTTTGTGTAGGAAGGAACTGCACTTGCTGGCTTCCCAAAGACAGACACAAATTGCTGGAGTAACACAGTGGGGTAGGCAGCATCGCTGGAGTAAAAGAATGGGAACCATTCTTCAGACAGGATTTTTCCTAATAATCTCTCATGCAACTTGATGACAACATTTCACTGACAATGTCCCTATGAAGCATTTCGATTTTTTTTCTTATGCTAATGAGGAAGGATTAGTTAGTGATCTTGGTGTGCAAAGCCCATTGGGCAACATTGACCATAATATAGTGGAATACTGCATTAGAATGGAGATTGACACATTTAATTCAGAGACTAAGGTCCTGAGGAGACTTTGAAGGTATGAGATGGGAATTGGCTAGGTTGGACGGGCAAATTATACTTAAAGGGTTGACGGTAGAGATGCAATGGCAAAGATTTAAAGACCGCATGGATGAACTCCAATAATTGTTCATCCCTGTCTGGCAAAAAAATAAAACGGTGAAGGCAGGGCTCATCCGTGGCTAAAAAGCAAAATTATGGATAATGTTAAATCCAAGGAAGAGGCATATAAATTGGCCAGAGGAAGCAGCAAACTTGAGCACTGGGAGAGGTTTAGAACTCAACCGAGGAGGACAAAGGGGTTAATTAAGAGGGGGGGGAAAAGAGCATGAAAGAAAGCTTGCGGGGAATATAAAAACTCATTGTAAAAGTTTGTTGAGATATGTAAAAAAGAAAAGAATAGTGAAGACAAATGTAGGTCCCTTACAATCATAGAAAGTGAATTGATAATGGGAAACAAAGTTGTGGCAGAACAGTTAAATGAGTACTTTGGTTCTGTCTTCACTAAGGAAGTTGCAAACAATCTCCCAGAAATACTAGATGACCGAGGATCTAGTGGGTGGGAGGAACTGAAGGGAATCCACATTCGTCAGGAAATGGTATTAGGTGAACTGTTGGGACTGAGGCAGATAAATCCCCAGGACCTGATGATCTGCATCCCAGAGTACTCAAGGAAGTGGCCCTAGAAATCGTGGATGCATTGGTGACCATTTTCCAATGTTCTCGACTGGATCAGTTCCCGTGGACTGGAGGGTAGCCAATGTAACTCCACTTTTTAAGAAAAGAGGTAGAGTGAAAACGGAATTATAGACGTTAGCCTTACATCGGTATTGGGGAAGATGCTTACATTGATTGTTAAAGATGTTATAGCAGCAGCGCATTTGGAAAGCAATGACAGGATCAGTCAACGTCAACATGGATTTATGAAGGGGAAATCACTAATCTTCTGGATTTTTTTGAGGATGTAACAAGTAGAATGGATAAGGGGGAGCCAGTGGATGTGGTGTATCTGTACTTTCAAAAAGCTTATGACAAGGTCCCGCACATGAGATTAGTGTGCAAAATTAGAGCACATAGTTTTGGGGGTAGGGTATTAACATGGATAGAGAACTGACTGGCAGATAGGAAGCAAAGAGTAGGAATTAACAGATCCTTTTCAGAATAGCAGGCAGTGACTAGTGGGGTGCTGCAAGGCTCAGTGCTGGGACCCCAGTTATTTACAATTGTATATTAACAATTTAGACAAGGGAATTAAATATGATATCTCCAAGTTAGCAGATGACACAAAGCTAGGTGGGAGTGTGAGCTGTGAGGAGGATGTTATGACGCCACAGGGTGACTTGGATAGGTTGGGTGAGTGGACAGATGCATGGCAGATGCAGTATAATGTGGATAAATGTGAGGAGATCCACTTTCGTGGCAAGGACAGGAAGGCAGATTATTATCTGAATGGTGTCAGATTTAGGAAAAGGGAAGATGCAACGTGACCTGGATGTGCTTGTACATCAGTAACTGAAAGTAAGCATGCCGGTACAGAGGGCAGTGAAGAAAGCTGGTATGTTGCCTTCATTGCGAGTGGATTTGAGTTTAGGAGCAAGGAGGTCCCACTGCAGTAGTACTGGTCCCTGGTGAGACTGCACCTGGAGTATTGTGTGCAATTTTGGTCTCCTAATTTGAGGCAGAACATTATTGCTATTGAGGGAGTGCAGCGTAGATTTACCAGGTTAATTCCCGGGATGGCGGGGCTGACATATGATGAAAGAATGGATCGACTGGGCTTGTATTCACTGGAATTTAGGATGGGAGGAGATCTTATAGAAACATGTAAAATTCTGAAATGATTGGACAGACTGGATGCAGGATAATGTTCCCGATATTCGGTGTGTCCAGAGCCAGGGGTCACAGTTTAAGAATAAGGGGTAGGTCATTTAGGACTGAGATGAGGGAAAACGTTTTCACCCAGAGAGTCATGAATCTGGAATTCTCTGCCACAGAAGGCAGTGGAGGTCAATTCACTGGATGTTCTCAAGAGAGAGTTAGATTTAGCTCCTAGGGTGAAAAGAATCAGATTCAGATTCAGATTCAGATTCAATTTTAATTGTCATTGTCAGTGTACAGTACAGAGACAACGAAATGCATTTAGCATCTGCCTTGAAGAGCGACATAGCAAACGATTTGAATAAATAATAATAAGTGTCCGGGGGGGGGGGGGGGTGGGTGGTGATTGGCAGTCACCGAGGTACGTTGTTGAGTAGAGTGACAGCCGCCGGAAAGAAGCTGTTCCTCGACCTGCTGGTTCGGCAACGGAGAGACCTATAGCGCCTCCCGGATGGTAGGAGGGTAAACAGTCCATGGTTGGGGTGAAAGCAGTCCTTGGCGATGCTGAGCGCCCTCCGCAGACAGCGCTTGCTTTGGACAGACTCGATGGAGGGGAGCGAGGAACCGGTGATGCGTTGGGCAATTTTCACCACCCTCTGCAATGCCTTCCGGTCGGAGACAGAGCAGTTGCCATACCATACTGTGATGCAGTTGGTAAGGATGCTCTCGATGGTGCAGCGGTAGAAGTTCACCAGGATCTGAGGAGACAGATGGACCTTCTTCAGTCTCCTCAGGAAGAAGAGACGCTGATGAGCCTTCTTGATCAGAGTAGAGGTATTGTGGGTCCAAGAGAGGTCATCGGAGATGTTGACGCCCAGGATCCTGAAGCTAGAAACACGTTCCACCTCCGTCCCGTTAATGTGGATGGGGGTGTGCGTGCCGCCTCTGGATTTCCTGAAGTCTACAATGAGCTCCTTGGTCTTCTTGGAGTTAAGGGCCAGGTTGTTGTCAGCGCACCATGCTGCTAAGTGCTGGACCTCCTCCCTGTAGGCCAGCTCATCGTTGTTGCTGATGAGGCCAATCACCGTTGTATCATCTGCATACTTGATGATGGTGTTAGTACCATGTACAGGTGTGCAGTCATAGGTGAATAGGTGAATCAAGTGATATGGAGAAGATGGCAGAACGGGGTACTGATTTTATTGAATGGCGGTGCACTTATTTTATTTCTATGTTTCTAATAAATTAGTTACATGAATCGTTGTTCTAAACTGTACCTATATATCATTGAAGAAGAACATCATATAAAGAGTAGTGTATTATTTCAGTCTATGAGATAAATTGGAAACTGTGGAACATACTGGAGCAAGTTCAATTCCTAAATATATTATGAAGAATAAATCTGTGTGCTGTCATTTCACAGGTGAGTTTAAGAATCTGTGAAGAGAATGATTGCTGAGCTCTGTAGTGGTGAGCTGACTGTCAAATAAGGGGAAACCTTTGTTCAAATGTGATGAATATCGCTTACCAACAGAGGTAGTGTTAACATGTGGGAAAGGAACAGTGTAGCAGAGCATCAGAGACCCAGCTTCAACCTTGGTTACTGATCTTAGATGCTGTCTAGGTGCAGTTTACACATTTGCCCTGTGACTGCTTTGGTTTCCACTGGCATTTCTGGTTTCCTCCCACATGCCAAAGATGTACGTATCGATCAGTGAATTGGCAACTGTAATAATCCCGTGTGTAGGTGGATGTTAGAATCTGGGGAAGGGACTGAAGCGATATGCGTTTGGGCGTGGATAAGTTAAAGACGTAAAATTAGTTTAGAGATACAGCATGGAGATACAGCATGGAGATACGGCATGGAGATACGGCATGGAGATACGGCATGGAGATACGGCATGGAGATACGGCATGGTGATACGGCATGGTGATACGGCATGGTGATACGGCATGGTGATACGGCATGGTGATACGGCATGGTGATACGGCATGGTGATACGGCATGGTGATACGGCATGGTGATACGGCATGGTGATACGGCATGGAGATACGGCATGGTGATACGGCATGATACGGCATGGTGATACGGCATGGTGATACGGCATGGTGATACGGCATGGTGATACGGCATGGTGATACGGCATGGAGATACGGCATGGTGATACGGCATGGTGATACGGCATGGTGATACGGCATGGAGATACGGCATGGTGATACGGCATGGTGATACGGCATGGTGATACGGCATGGTGATACGGCATGGTGATACGGCGGCATGGTGATACGGCATGGAGATACGGCATGGAGATACAGCATGGTGATACAGCATGGGGATACAGCATGGAGATACAGCACAGAAACAGATTCACAGAGTCCACACCGACCATCGATCACCCATTCACATTATTTCTCTATTATCCCACTTTCTCATCCACAATTTACAGCAGCCAATGAACCTACAAACACACACATCTTTGGGATGTGGGAGGAAACTGGAGCACCCAGACGAAACCCACGCTCAACATGAGACAGCAATGCACGGAGATGCTTTCGAAGGTGAGGAGGGCTGTGCCGTGTGTTGGTCCGATCCAAGTTCACCACTCTCTGCAGCCTCTTGTGTTCCTGTACATTGAATCATGACCTCGTATGGCAATTCCAATCAGTCAGGATACATCCTACAGCACTTCTGTAGAAATGCGTTAAAGTTTCAGTGCCATGCCGAATCTCTTTCAAGTTCAAAGAAAGTAGAGATGCTGGCTTGCCTCCTTCATTGTTGGGCTGAATGGTGCCGCAAACTTTTTGTACTCCAGGCATGTGTCAGTTAATATAACGCTGATGGACCACCTCCGACATCTCACACTTGCTCCTTCTTTGAAGTATCCATATGGGATACATTTGTGTAGAACAAAGTGAATTCAGGGAATGACAGAATTGCCAGAATACAGAAGGAGGCCATTCGCGCCAATGAGTCTATACTAGTCCTCGCAGTCCCATTTCACACAGCCCCTTCCTCCAGGGCAATGCAAGTTACTCTCTCTCAAGTATCTATCCAATTTGCTTATGAAGACACTGGTTGGTTCTAATTCCACACCCCAGCAGGCAGTAAGTTCCTGATCATGACTATTCATTGAATAAGAAATGTTTTTCTCTTCTTGCCCTGCTCCATTGTAGTTTATGAAGCAAAAATAACATCTTTAAATATGTTTGCAAATGATTTGTTTCATCGAGTTGAGAAATTTAATGTCCAAGTTTGTGGAGTCAACAGTTTGATACAAAATGCAATAATTTAATTCCCCCTTTATTTTGTTCGTGCAGATTTAAGTGATAGGTTTAAATACATGAAACAAACTAAGAGTTTGAACGAGACATATTTGCAAATACTTAACATGTTATTCCACTTCAAATCTAGAACCCTATAAAGCACATTTTCTGCAGCCAACAGCAACTGTGGATATTGTTGGAAATGTGTGTGGCAAAGCTGGAAGGTATTTGGCGGATAGCTGTTTCCATGGCAACCCATGCTTGTATCAGTTGTCAGGAAGCAGACTGTCTGCCATTTTCATAGTCACCTTAATAACATAGACCATTTACCAGTGAAATAAAAACCAGATTCAGGTCAAATGAGTCCAAGAGGGTAACCAAAATCAAATGCAAACACTTCCCGCAAATGAAATCACATGTGTTTAAAGTTTGTCTCAATAGCTGATAATCGTATCATAAACTGTATCATAAAAGTTTGTCTGGTTGCCAAGCTCTTAAATTCCACTTGAATTAAGTCATAAAAACGTGTTAAAGGGACCTTGCGGAGATCCTCAGCTTACCTTTTCCTGGGAATACACATATTCGATGGCTGGCTGATGATGGCTGTTGTGTTTGCTTCATGTCTGCTGCTCTGGATTGACTGCCCTTGCACCATTACTTCACCACCATTATTGAAAATTACAGAACAATGAAAGGCATAGATAGAGTGGATGTGGAAAGGATGTTTCCACTGGTGGGAGAGTCCAGGACTAGAGGTCATAGCCTCAGAATTAAAGGGTGCTTTTTCAGAAAGGAGTTGAGGAGGAACCTCTTTCATCAGAGGGCAGTTAATCTGTGGAACTCATTGCCACAGAGGGTTGTGGAGGCCAAGTCAGTGGATATTTTTAAGGCAGACAAATTCTTGATTAGAACGGGTGTCAAGGGTTATGGGGAGAAGGCAGGGAAATGGGATTAGGAGGCAGAGATCACCCATGATTGAATGCGGAGTGGACTCGATGGGCCAAATGGCCTAATTCTACTCCTATAACTTGTGAACCTGTGAACGATGTCCATTCAGTCTGGTTGTTGGGCTTCCCACCCACAACCCTCAACATCTACCCCAACGCCATTGGCACAGGGCCACTCAGCAAATGCTTGCCTTGGCGACTCCAAAAACATCTCTTAATCCTGTGACCTCCACCACCAAGTATGGGCAAGGGCAACAAGTTGGAGGCACAAGAAACTGCAGATGCTGGAATCTCGAGCAACAAGCGAAAAACTGGAGGAACTCAACGGGTTGGGTATCAATGGACTGACGGCATTACTCGTCGGGTCTGGAGAAGGGTCCGAATCGTCATCTGTACATTTCCTCCACAGATGCTGCCTGACCTGCTGACTCTCTCCAGCAATTTGTGTTTTGCTACGGGTGACATGTTCACAGGGACACCACCAGCCACAGATGCCCCCAAAATGTCCATGCCATCCTGATTCAGAACTATGTCACTGTTCCTTCATCGGCTCCGGGTCCAAATCATGGAATTACGTCTTCAAAAACACTCTGGGAATATCTTTGCCAGATGGTGACGTGTTCACAATCACCTTCTTGAGGGCAATAAATGTTGCCTTTGCAAACAGAGCCTAGATCCCCGAACATGAATAAACAAAAGTGTTGCCATGGACCCAGAAACTGCACTATGGAGTAGATCACATGCTCTGGACTTCATCCCAACGTTAATTTCTCTGAGGCGCAAATCTAATGAAATTAAACACAGGAATGCCAAGAAAATGTTCCAGGTGATTGTGTGTTCGCCATCCAGGGTATATACGTTTATTTTAATATCACAACAATAGATATCACACAGGAGTTGGAGAATTTATTTTCAAGATATTAAATAAGATTTGGAATGAAATAGTAAGGCCAGTTAGAGTAAATGTGAAACTACTGACTTGTCCAACCATTCCACCTCATGGTTCACAGTGTATTCCAGTTTGCACTATTCGGGTCTCGTTACCTAGTATTAGGGATCATTTATTGCATTCATAAGATCATAAGGCATAGGGGCTGAATTAGGCCCATCGAGTCTGCTCCACCATTCGGTCATGGCTGATCTTTCTTTCCCATTCAACTCCATTCTCCTGCCTTCGCCCCATAACCTTTGATACCCTTAACAAATCAAAAACCTATCAATCCCTGCTTTAAAAATACCAAATTACTTGGCTTCCACTACTGTCTGTGGCAATGAATTCCACAGATTCAACATCCTCCGGCTAAAGACATTTCTCCTCGTTGTACTGTATGATTGATTACATGTTTATTTGTTGTGTTGTTAATGTTCCCATAAAGCTGCAGCAAGCAAGAATTTCATTGCTCTGTTCCTGCTGCAGATGATAATTAAACGCTCTTGACTCTTAACTATTGTCCTCAGTCTGGTCTAGATATGACTCCGCACTCATTAATATAGTTGATACTTAACCATAAAAGTTCAGGAGGATGGATGGTAAATGCCAACTTTGCACATCCTACAAATTAATAAATTGAGAGGAGATTATTCCTTCTTCTCATTGCCATGTTCCCATTCCATAGCGAGCAGTTCTCTTCTTTCATTTCCTCCTCCCAATGTCGTTTCTATTTTACAAACATCTTGTACAGACCCTTGGTGTACTAAACAATTAATCTCTGTAAAGCACATTCCAGGTTTAAGGCCATCTCAAAGAGTTTTGCAGCTCACATAGTTCCTGCTGGAATCTTAGAATCAGCGTATTTTATTAACCCATTGGCTCTTAGGAAATGAAACATAGAAAATAGGTGCAGGAGGAGGCCATTCGGCCCTCCGAGCCAGCACTGGCTCATGCCAACTGGAATGAAATAAAGACCATCTGTTTTTTTTAAGGATTCGGTTAAAGGATAAAAGTTGACTGGAATACTGAATAAAAACTCCCTTGCCTTTCTTTTAATAGTGATGCTGCATTAAATTCCCATTCACCCGAGTGGTCAGACAGAGGGCTGATGGGGCAATCCTTTGTAATGGACAACGTGTCAAACCTAAAGTTTGCTTCAACCTAAGGTTTGCGGTCAAGTGGAGACACAAGGAACCTTGAACAAGGTAAAAGTGCTGGAGGATGGTGATGGTGGTAGGGTGCGCGATGAGCATAAAGAGAAGAGGAAAGGGACTGGGTCGTTGGGTGGTGGGAGATGCTGGGAGAAATGTGTGTCCATTGGGTGAAGAGGGGAAGTGCGGGTGGGGTGGGGAGGGGTTTGGATTCCTTCAAATTGGAGAATACCGTATTCATATCTCCTCCACCCATCTGCCAAGCACACTCCTCACTATGTTCACTCTCTCACATTCCAGCTTTGCCCCACCCAACACCTTCTTTTTTCCATCTCTCTCCACCCTCTACTCCATCACTCTGAAACCCAAAACGTTATCCGTCCAAATCCTTCCACTGATGCTGCTTGAGCTCCTGTGTTCCTCCAGCACTTTGCTTTTTGTGGTCACGTCTTCAGATGGGGGCTTAAACAGAGTCTAGAGGCATCTAGACCTAATCTGAGGAAAGACATTCTTGCCATAGAGGGAGTACAGAAAAGGTTCACCAGACTGTTTCCTGGGATGGCAGGACTTTCATGTGAAGAAAGATTGGATAGACTTGGCTTATGCTCGCTAGAATTTAGAAGATTGAGGGGGGATCTTATTGAAACTTATAAAATTCTTAAGGGGTTGGACAGGCTAGATGCAGGAAGATTGTTCCAGATGTTGGGGAAGTCCAGAACAAAGGGTCGCAGTTTAAGGATAAGGGGAAAGTCTTTTAGGACCGAGATGAGAATTTTTTTTTTCACTCAGAGAGCGGTGAATCTCTGGAATTCTCTGCCACAGAAGGTAGTTGAGGCCAGTTCATTGGCTATATTTAAGAGGGAGTTAGATGTTGCCCTTGTGGCAAAAGGGATCAGGGGGTATGGAGAGAAGGCAGGTACAGGATACTGAGTTGGATGATCAGCCATGATCATATTGAATGGCGGTGCAGGCTCGAAGGGCCAAATGGCCTACTCCTGCACCTATTTTCTATGTTTCTATGTTTCTATGTGTACCCCTTGTTGCCACCACCCTCGGTCACGGCTCAGAAGATGATTTTCATGTACAGACCACGATATCAAAATGTGGAGGGCGAAAAACCACCACATTTCTTTTGCCATTACATAATTCTATTACAGACAAGTGAATCACTAGTGGGACTCTACCTCAGTTTCCATATCCATTTCTTTAGCTTGGGCTACAGAGGTGCAAGTGGTAGTTCTGTTACATAACCCCTGGTTATGACTGGTCAGCCCAGCACCAAACTGGTGAACACGCAGTGGTTCTTATGCGGTTCAGTTCCCCTAGGTAGACACTAAATGCTGGAGCAACTCAGCGGGATAGGCAGCATATCTGGGGAGAAGGAATGGGTGACATTTCGTGTCGAGAGCCTTCTTCAGACTGACACGACCCGAAACGTCGTGTCTTCTCTCCAGAGATGCAGCCTGTCCCGCTGAGTTACTCCAGCATTTTGCGTCTATCTTTGGTTTAAACCAGCAGCATCTGCAGTTCCTTCCGACACCTTTTCCGGAGAGTTCGGTTCTCTTGACGTATGCACCAAGTCAGTGATTGACCCCAATATTTTTCACAAAGGCAAGATCTCAGTCAAAGCAAGACTACTACAGCATGCATGGAAATATACACAGGCTCCGGTTAAGACAATCAATGTGGTTTTCATTCCATCAATTTTCATTCAGAGGTTTCATTCAAAACTTGCAGCCATGCATCATCCATTAGTGGCGCTTGATATCCCACTTACAGGCAGCAACCTTGTCAACACAGCAGTATGAAAAATGAACCTATCTCCCACCAATCGCAGCATGGCAGTGTTCTCAACAGTGTCATGATAAGCAGCATTTAGGTCATCCAAAGCTTACCTGTTGATGGATCCCCAGAGGACATGAAGGTGGACACAATGTGTAGACATCTACCTAAAGGCAAATGGGGAAAGCCCATTGTTAGAGTTACAGTTCACTGAGCTGAGAGTAAAATCTGTCATTCAGACTAAATCAAATCTCAACCAGTCTGAATTGATCCGTTCTTGATTCAGTCCACCCGATCCAATGAGAAAGGCATATTGTTAATGCAATTTGAAAGAGTTACTGTGTGTTCACTGGTCAGATATAATACCGATCACATTATATTAAAACATCAAGGAATAACTGAGAGTTTAACCGTTGATTAGATCAGCCTAATATTCTAACTGAGGCTCCCTGAATCAATAAAGTCCATTTTAATTTTGGAACAGGCTATTTTACTTGCAGCAATCTCATTGTGGTTATCCGAAAGATTAGTGTTAAGACTTCATTGTTCATTTACCGATGCTGTTGAAGGGAAAGGTTAAATTTCCACCCTGATTGTAATGATAATATCTTGTTACAAAGCCTTCTCCCACTACACCATGTTCTACAATCAAACGCCAGCATCAGGGCTTATTCGGCCCAGATCCATTTTGTCCTGGGCACTCTGAAAGGGTCTTGACTCGAAACGTCATCCATTCCTTCTCTCCAGAGATGCTGCCGGTCCTGCTGAGTTCCTCCAGCATTTTGTGTCCATCTTCACTCTGTGTACTAATTGGATGCTACAAGTCCTGTGGAATTCCTCCTTGCATGGTGTACCTCTTGTGAGTTCTCTTCTGCCTTATGTCATACACAATGAAATGTTCATATCATGAGACAGATTGAACCAGAGCAATTAAAAACATATCTTTAATTTAAACTATAAACCATCTTAGAAAAGAGTGACAGGCACAGATCCACAAAGTCCAATTTATAGAATAGTGTTACTGAAAGAAGCCAATCAGCCCATGTGGCTCCTAGTGGAGCAAACATGTCTGAAGAAGGGACTCGACCCGATATATCATCTATTCCTTTGCTCCAGAGATGCTGTCTAACCCACTGTGCAGTTCCTTCCTATACATATCTATCTCATTTCTTCCTCATCTAAAAACACAAAGTGTTGGAGTGAAGTAGCCGATCAGGCATCATCTCCTGTGGGAATAGAAAGGATATCGGTCTGAAGAAGGGTCCCGACCCCTAAAGTTGCCTATCCATGTCCTCCAGAGTCGCTGAGTTACTGCAGCATTCTCTGTGCTTTATGCTCAAGATTCCAGCATCTGCAGTTCTTTGTGTCTACCATTTAGTTTAGTTTACGGAAACAGGACCCTCGGCCCACTAGGTCCATGCCGACCAGCGATCCCCGCACATTAACACTATTCTACACCCAACAGGGACAATTTATTTTAAACATTTATATATTGGAGCAAACAAACCATTGACTATACGGGTAATGGAGTTTTTTAGTTATTGGCCAGAGCCTTTACTTTTTTTAAAGTTTAAAGAGATTTGGCACATCACTGAATACTAACAAACTTTTACAGATTCACTGTAAAATGTATCCTGGCTGGTTTCATTATTGCACACAAGGAACTGTAGATGCTTGTTTACAAAAAAGGACACTAAGTGTTAGAGTAACTTAACGGCTCAGGCAGCAGCAACTCTGGAGAATATCCATGTTCTGCAGAGATATTGCCTGACCTGCTGAGTTACTCCAGCAATTTGTGTCTTTCTTTCATCACTGCTTGGTATGGAAATTCCAACACACAGGAATGCAAGACACTGCTAAGCATGGTGAACTCAGACCAGTCCATCACAGGCACAGTCCTCCCCACCTCAAGATTGTGGCATCTATCATCAAGGATCCTGATCATCCAGGCTATGCCCTCTCTTCAATGCTATCACCAAGACGGAGGTGCAGAAACCTGACCAGGGTCAGGATCAGCTACTTTCCTAGAACCATCAGGTTCTTGATCGTATCTCAGCAACAGAACATTGCGGACCAACTCTTGCACTACCATGCACTTGTTTTCCAATTGCGTTTTTGCACCAATGTTTGTTTTGCAGATTTTTTCTTTTTACCGTCTTGTATAATTTATGCATGACTTATATTTTGTGTGTGCTACAAGATTTTTATTGTACCAGTACTCACCATTCTTGTGCATGTGACAATAAAGTCCATTTGGATAGTCTATGTTCATTGTCACTGGAACATATGAGACTGAGGGATTACCTTATTATAGGTATATAAATTATGAGGGGCACAGATAGGATAGGTAGAGTCTTTTCTCCAAGGCAGGGGAGTCTAAAACTTTGGGCATAGTTTAAGAAAAGAGTGGAGAATTTAATCTGAGTGTCAGGTATTTTCATACAGAGGGTGGTGGAAATCTGGAACAAGCTGCCACAGGAGGGCAAGAGACAAGGGTGTTTAATTGCACTGGGAACAGAACAATGAAACTCGTACTTGCTGCAGCTTTACATGCACAATTACAATGAGCCTGATGCAATCGCAATGTTTATAAGACATTTGGACAAGTACTTAGATAGGAAAGAAATGTGCAGGGTTAATGTGGTAAATGTGGTTGGTATAGGTAGGCACAAGATGGGCTGAAGGGCCTGTTTCCATGCTGTGCAATTCCTTGATTGCATATTACACCTACTGTTTGACTGTCTTTAGGGGCAAAGAAACATTTTCTCCAAGTTCCTTTCTAAGTTGGTCAATGGGGTTTCTGCTTCTTTTTTCTGCGTTGGAAGTTGAAGGGAATCGCCACGTGTTGTGGTGGACTGGGGTGCCTGAGCTAAATCTCTGTCTTTGCCCCTTTATTTCTGTTCAGATTTCTTGGAAAGCCATTTTAGAACACAAATCCTTCTCTTTCCCAGGCCAGTGTCTGAAGTTCTGGAATTTCGAATTAAATAGAAATAGATCTTTAACTCTGAAATTATTTATCAGCTCCAAAGTTCCTGAGTTTGCCTGCAAATTATCAGCAGAATTTTGATACAAACAAAGGTTCAGTAACATAATGTTATATAGTCAGCTGTTTAATTATCCCCCTCAACAATTTACCCTCAAGCCATGCTCTCAATTACACTCATATTGCCCGATCTCCTTCATGTATGGACTCTGTTGCATTAGCTCAAGGGTTCCATACATCTCCACCTGCCTGCCTCTCGTTCCTTCTCTCTAATGGCAGTGAAACATCTTGACCGCTTCCTCCTTCCTTTGCCGCTCAATCTTAGTCTCTTTATTTAAATATATATTTGGTTCCATTCCCCGTGTTTGATCTTCAATTGGTGCTAAAACTCCCTCTGAGAGTATCAGACATTTATTTTCCAGACACGAACATCTAATTTTCTAAACTTCCCAAGAAGTCATTCTATGCATCGTGGCAGGCATCTTTACCACTGGTTTCCACGGTTCAATTTACCATCCCCTCGCTCTCTAGTGAACATCTCTATTCTCTCTATCATCTCAGAACATCATTGACGCTATTGTGCTGAGTATTCTGAATGTCACCATCTTTCAGCCTTTGAGGCCACAAGTATAGGTTCGTCAGATGAAGTTAGTCAAAGCTGCACAGCATTTTACACTACTCAGTCTTTCTGACTGCTTTTAATTAAAAACCAAGATGCAACATTACCTAATCCTCTTTTGATCTGCCTCCTTCTTTCCTTTATTGTTGGCAGCCCTGCTGGTATTTAACTCTTGATCCTTACTTTGGCTCGGAGATGGTTGGGTGGCGAAGCTGAAATAGAATACTCAGGCTAGTAGTGACAGGCTTAATATTCAGCCATGGTGAAAATCTTAACATGGAGATCCGAATATGTTTTGTTATTGTCAATAATGTAGCAAACTGCCCTTGCGTTCCTTCAAGCAGGATTTTATCATTACAATGCAGGAGTAAAGTATTTGCTCACTCATAGTAAGCAATGCATTTAAGCTCATTTTGCTGCACTTTCCCACAGCTCTAGAAATGCTTTTGTGGCTATTCAGTCCCTTTATGAAATGTCTAGTTGAATCTATTTTCATTACCTCTGTGTCTTGTGTGTCGCAAATGCTGACTGTCCTCACTAACCTTGTATTGTAGTATTGGTATTGATCTATTATTATCACATATACCAAGAGACAGTGACAATCTTTGTTTGCATGTGATCCAGTCAAATCAAAAAATATGATCACACCATGTACAAGTAGGTAAGGCAAAGATAAATATACTAGAGTGCAAAACATGGCGTTACAGCATTGTAGCGGTACAGTTAGTTAGTTAGTGCAGATAAAGAAAAAGTGCAAACGCAATAAAAGGGTAGGCTGGAAGATCAGTACTACACTCTAGCTTATGGAGTAGTTTGATAACAGTGGAGAAGCTGCTGTTCCTGAATCTTGTGGTACATGCTTTAAAGTTTTTGTAACCTGCCTGTCGAGAGAGGGGAGAAAAGGGAATGACCGGCATGTAAATGTTGGTTGTTCCCCCAAAGTAGCAATGGGAGGGGGGGGTGAGGGGTGAAGATTGGTTTGTGCAATGGACTAGACTATATCCACAACTCTCTACAATTTCTTGCAGAGCTGTTGCCAAACCAATCTGTGATGCATCCCAACAGGATGTTTTCTATCTATGTCATTGACAAAGTTAATGAACAAAGTAACTGCTTTTATAACTAACTGATTAATATGCAGTTAGTTAACTGATTAACATACTCAATCAGTATCGGCTACGCTAACTTTTTAATGGAAAAATATAACCTGCTGGATAGTTACATCTGATCTCGAGCTGGAATCAGGTATTTTATGGTCTCCAGAAGAGGGCGGTATTTGCATCAATAGCAATCCAATCAGTTTGTTAAGAGTGCATCTTCATAATGAAAAAAAGACACAACTTTAGATAATTAACAATTCATATTCAAGATTAGTCAAGCAATAAATGGAGCTACAGCTTAATGTCAGTAGTTAATGCTGTTTATATTAGTGTGTGATTACTCAGTTTAATACATTCTGAAATCAGGTCATTGGTTTAGATTGCTTGCCTCCTCTGAAAATAATAGGGGGAGGAGTATGATCCTTGCTCATTAAATGATCATCAGTATTTGTTGCCAGTGTGTAACATCTGTGGAATGGTATTCACTTCCAACCAACACAAGGCAGCAGATCAGCCGCCTGTTGGACAACCTGTTCAGTTTTACCTTCTGTACATTATTCCACAAATCAGCCCTTTCACGTGCGGTTTAGAAACTACCAGCCATTCTCCTCTAAAAGCAGGACTATGACATTCAATAGGGCGACATGGTGGTGCAGTGGTATCGTTGCTTCCTTAAAGCACTTTCAGCGCTCGAGACCCGGGTTTGATCCTGATTATGGGTGTTGCCTGTCTGGAGTTTGTATGTTCTCCCCGTGACCGTGTGGGTTTTCTCCGAGATATGGGGCGAAGGCAGGAATGGGGTACTGATTTTGATCATATTGAATGGTGGTGCTGGCTCGAAGGAACGAATGGCCTACTCCTGCACCTATTTCCAGACGTCAGTACACTAGTGCCCCAGACAGTGCCAATAAAGCACCATCCTTTCATAATTTGGACCCACCTAGGATCACAGTTGTTTCAAACCATCAAACATTTCTCGAGCCACTGTTCTCTTAACATCCTTGGATTCACACTCAGTACATGCATGCCCCTGACCTCTCTCTGCTCATCGAGCTCATGTACACTCTACGTAGATCAATTAAATCACAGGAACATAAGAAACAGGAGATAGACACAAAATGCTGGAGTAACTCAGCGAGACAGGCAGCATCTCCGGAGAGAAGAAATGGGTAATGTTTCTGGTCAAGACCCTTCTTCACACTGATGGAACAGGAACAGGAGTACGGGTGGATCATTCAATTACTCGAGTCTGCCCGACCATTCAAGATCAGAGTTACGTAGAGCAAGAGTTGACCATTGTGGTCTTCATGCCTGATCCACCATTCAATGTGAAGGTTGATCAGATGCCCATCTCTCCTTGTTCCTTGCACCCATCACATCCATAAATGTATCTGTTTCCTTTTGCTACTGTCTACAATAGTAGAACCTGCAGTGGGAGCACACAGAAGCCCAGTGTGAATGGCCAAAGGAGACTACAATGATACAGACTCCCCACCCAGCCATTCCTTCAGGCACATCCCGTCCCTCTATTCAGGAGTCAACAGGAGTCCAATGTGGCCCTCATCCCAAATAAACTAAAATGGAAGCAAGCCAATGGAAAATTAGCCCAAGATATAAATATATAAAATATAAAGATATAAATCTAGAGAGTCACGCTTACTTTTGTATCTTTAGTCTAGTTTAGTTTAGTTTAGAGAAACAGCGTGGAAACAGGCCCTTCGGCCCACTGAGTCCGCACTGACCAGCTGTCCCCGCACATTAACACTATCCTACACACACCAAGGACAATTTACATTTATAACAAGCCAATTAACCTACAAACCTGTACGTCATTGGAGTGTGGGAGGAAACCGAAGATCTCGGAGGAAACTCGCGCAGGTCACGGGGAGAATGTACAAACTCCGTACAGACAGCACCCGTAGTCAGGGTCGAACCCGGGTCTCTGATGCAGCAACTCTACCGCTGAGCCACCCAGCCACCCATTACACCTTATTACAAAGTCCAACATACCATTTGCCTTGTTAACTGCCTATAGAACCTTCATCACAGCTTTCAGTGACCTGTGCGCAAGGGCACCCAGGTTCCTTTCCATGACAATCTATCCCAGTCTCTCATCACTTCAACATACTTAGTATTTCTGACTTTTCTACCGATATGGATGACCTCACATGGCACTCCCTCTGCCATGGTTTTGATCACTTACTCACACTCCCTAGACACTACTCACACTCTCATTAGTTTTGTGGTGTCAGCAAACTTGGAAAGGCTTCATTTGATTCCTTCAGCCAAATTGTTGATATGCTGAGCACAAAATCTTTCAGGCTTTCACGAGTCACATCTTGCCAACTCGAGGAAGACTTACTTCTTTGTTTCCTATGTGTTACCCAGTTCAATGCACACTAGTGCATCACCCACTCCTCCACCCCCTACTCCATATGCTCTGAGCTCATTCACAAACTGCTTGTGTGGGATCTGATTGAAAGCCTTCTGAAAATCCAAGTCCATAGCATCCATTATTTGCACCTCATCCATTCCACTGGACAATATCTTCAAAGCGTTCCAATAGATAAGTCGAACGTGATTGCTCTTTCCAAGTGCGCAGATATCCAGCATTTTTTCCCCTTCAGATGTTAGGCAACAAGTCGTGTGTTCCCTGGTTTCCTCTGTCAATCCTACCATCCATTCTACTGGAGGTATTCCAGTATCTATAAAATTATGGAAACAATGACTTCACCTCTTTCAAAACTCTAACATGTAGATTATCAGGAATAATTGAGGGATTTATCAGTGCCCAGGCTCACCGCTGCTGTAACTCAATGAGTCATAGAAACATAGAAATTAGATGCAGGAGTAGGCCATTCGGCCCTTCGAGCCTGCACCGCCATTCAATATGATCATGGCTGATCATCCAACTCAGTATCCCGTACCTGCCTTCTCTCCATACCCTCTGATTCCCTTGGCCACAAGGGCCACATCTAACTCCCTCTTAAATATAGCCAATGAACTGGCCTCGACTACCCTCTGCGGCAGAGAGTTCCAGAGATTCACTACTCTCTGTGTGAAAAAAGTTCCTCTCATCTCGGTTTTAAAGGATTTCCCCCTTATCCTTAAGCTGTGACCCCTTGTCCTCGACTTCCCCAACATCGGGAGCAATCTTCCTGCATCTAGCCTGTCCAACCCCTTAAGAATTTTGTAAGTTTCTATAAGATCCCCTCTCAATCTCCTAAATTCTAGAGAGTATAAACCAAGTCTATCCAGTCTTTCTTCATAAGACAGTCCTGACATCCCAGGAATCAGTCTGGTGAACCTTCTCTGCACTCCCTCTATGGCAATAATGTCCTTCCTCAGATTTGGGGACCAAAACTGTATGCAATACTCCAGGTGTGGTCTCACCAAGACCCTGTACAACTGCAGTAGAACCTCCCTGCTCCTATACTCAAATCCTTTTGCTATGAAAGCTAACATACCATTCGCTTTCTTCACTGCCTGCTGCACCTGCATGCCTACTTTCAATGACTGGTGTACCATGACACCCAGGTCTCGCTGCATCTCCCCTTTTCTTAGTCGGCCACCATTTAGAGTCAGGGCAGCATCTCTGGAGAACATGGATAGGTGACGTCACGTCGGGACCCTTCTTCAACCAGCATCTGCAGTTCCTTGTTTCCCAGCAAGGACATCAACCTATTTTGCAGTATTTCTTCACCAATATATATCCCTTTGACTTCCTTATTTGCACTGGATCCAATTCCCTCTTCCAATCCTGTGACATCGCAACATTGAAAGTGGGTTAACGTGAGGTCTTGCCGAGGAAGGAACTGCAGATGCTGGTTCACACTGAAGATAGATACAAAATGCTGGAGTAACTCAGCGGGACAGGTAGCATCTCTGGATAGAAGTAATGGGTGACGTTTTGGGTTGAGACCCTTCTTCAGGCTGAGGGTCTGGGGAGAGGGAGACACAGAGATAAGGAAGTGCTAGGTGTGAAAACGAGACATCAAAGGGGACGCAGACCAAGCGCAGGCTCAGCGATCGTTTCGCTGAACACCTCCATTCAGTCTGCCTAAACTTACCTGATCTTCCAGTTGCTAAACACTTTAACTTTCCCTCCCATTCCTGCACTGTCCTTTCTGTCCTGTATCTCTTCCACTGTCAGAGGCCCAGCACAAATTGGAGGAACAGCACCTCATATTTCGCTTGGGCAGCATACACCCAAGCGGTATGAATATTGACTTCTCTAACTTCAAGTAACACTTGCTTTCGCTCGCTCTCCACCCCTCCCCCTTCCTAGTTCTCCAACCAGTCTGATTATCTCCCTGATTAAATGTTATCTCTGTATGCTTCGTTGTCACCTTCTCCTAGCTAACAATGATCTATTCTACATTTACTTTGAGCATCACCCTTGTAGTAGCCATTTAGCTTAACCCAGTATGTTATAACTATAACCAGTTACCTTTAAATTTTATCTACCTGTAATTATGTGGGTGGGATTGGATTACGTAGTCGGAGGCGTGTTTGCGGCTGGGATTCTAGCGCAGATGCTAGTAGTTTTTAGTTTGAGGAAGAAGCACAGGGGAGAGGTCCCAACTTTCGACCATGCACGAGTTTGACCACGAGTAAGATCAAAATATACTTAAACAGGAAGAAGTTTGGATGAATATCTCACTGTTTTTACTACGACAATAAAGAAACTAATAATTAAGAGGCTGTGTTTTGAAGATTTATCTTTCGACGGCATTGAATGTCTCGTGGAGAGCTTGTGGTTGCGTATCAACTCTCATCTCCTTTACCCCGTCTTCAATCATAGTAGCTAGAGGAAAGATTCCTTGAACTATTTAATAATCTGCCACTGCAACCCCCTTTGATGTCCCATTTTCACACCTTACCCTTCCTTATTTCTGTGTCCCTCTCAGTTTGAAGAAGGGTCTCGACCCGTAAAACGTCACCATTCCTTCTATCCAGCGATGCTGCATGTCCCGCTGAGTTACTCCAGCATTTTGTGTCTATCTTTAACATAGAAGTCTTGATGATCAGCATGAACTCGGTACAACAAAGGACCGGTTTCCATGCTGTATCTTTCAGTGAATAAACATCCCTGCTATTGTACTCAATACCTCTGCTTATGAACTCCAAGATTCCATCTGCTTTGCTAACTGCACTTTCAATGTGGCGTGCCACGTTCAAAGATCTAAGCACCAGGCTCCAGGTTTCTCTATTCCTGTGCACTTTTTAAAACTGTGCCATTAACTTTAAAACACTTTTCCCCACCACTTCTGCCAAAATGCATCATATCACACTTCCCTCTATTAAATACCATCTGGCACTTTTCTGGAAGGAGGAGATGAAGTAAACTGAAACTTATTGCATCTATGGCTTTCTTAATTTATTTTAAAACACTTGTAGCCAAAAATTATTACCCCAAAGTTACAAGGACATTGATACTGCGAGTGATAGTTCCCTTTCCTCAGGGGTGTCACAGTCTGCCCTCTCCTCATTCTCATCCACTTCACCTCCCCTCCCAGTACTTTTCCACCGGTCCCTCCTTCTCCTCGCCTGCCTGCCACTCCCCTCTCATCAGCCTAACTCTCCTCACCTGTTGCACTCAGTTGCCTCTGATCACCTATTAACCCAGTATATAGACTCTCCTCACCATTCACACAGTGCCAGATTGTTCTCAGCATTCATGCAAGGCTCTCCAGCGATTTCCCGACTGCCTACACGGATTCGAACCTGCCTGCCCGCCCCTGACCATTCCGTCCTGTTGTCTTCCCGGATAGCACCTCAGCCTTCTGCCCCCGACCTCCTGGTTTCTGTCTGCCTCTCTCCTGGGCTGTTTGGTGTATCCCTGCAACGGCTCCTCGACTACCTGCCTGGCTTCGACTCTCCTTTCGTCTGTCCCTCGCTGGTTTGTTTGCATCGTGTGTTGGATCTCCTGGTTACTGGACCTTCCACTACGTCTCCTGCCTGCCCCTCTTCGGAACCCTCGCTCAATCCTGAGCCTCTGTGTGAGTACGGTGTACCCATTCCTGTGTTACTACTCTGTGTTACAGTATCGTAATAAGGTTCATTACCAATTATACCTGCCTGATTCTGTGCTGCTATTGAGTCCAAGCTATACCCGATACAAGGAGAAGTGGAAGAGTGGAACGTGATGTGGAATAGTGTGAGGTGATCCTGCATTCATTTCCTCATCTCCTGGGTGTCATATCCAATAACCTTTACATACCATTGAATGATATAGCATAGAAACGGACCTTCGTCCCACCAAGTCCACGCTGGCCATCAATCATCCATTCGCACTAGTCTATGTTATCCCGCTTTCTTATCCATTCCCTACATACATACTCGCGAGGAAATTTACAGAAGCCAATTAACCTACAAACCCTCACATTTTTGGGATGTGGGAGAAAACTGGAGCGCCTGGAGGAAATCCACGTGGTCACAGAAAGAACGTGTAAACTCCACGCAGACAGCACCTGAGGTCAGGATCAAACATGGGTCACTGGTGATGCGATGCAGCAGCTCCACCAGCTGCACCGTTGTGCCGCCCTAACATTAATGAGAAGTGTACTTGCATTTAATAAATTGTTACTTTCAAAATGTCACACTGGCAAAGCACGACTTTAGTTTAGTTTATTTTATTTTATGGTCACGTGTACCGAGGTACAGTGAAAGGCTTTTGTTGTGTGCTGACCAGTCAGCGGAAAGACAATACATGATTCCAATCGAGCCATTCGCAGTGTATTTGCTTTTTGTGCAAAATATGAAATGTACTTGAGAATGCTTCCTGTTGTTGATTATATTCAGTGGCTTTCCCTCGCGACTGAGCAGGGCACCACTTTCCTGAAGAGCAGTGGCGACTGATGACCCAACCACCCACCCCTTAGTCTGCGTCTGTCCTGTCATGGAGGACGGCTGTACCTGGCCACGGTTACACTGTTCAGTGCCATCCATGTACAACGCATGACGTTTATTATTAAGCCCTACTTCGCTACATTTTTTGGCAAAGAATAGAGCTTCAATAGGCGAGGCAAGAATATGGTCCCACTGCAGACAGGTGGGAATAGTATGGATGGGCATAAAAGGCCAACACTAACATGATAAGTCAAGGGGCCTACTTCTGTTGTGTACATCTCTATGACTATCCATGACTCATAATTAATTGCAAGAGAGGTTTGAAATAATATCTTTAATGGTTACAGCTATTAGAAGTAGCTGCAAGTCTTGGTACATTTGAGGGTCCCACTCCACTGAAAGCCATAACCAAAGGATGACCAGATCAAGGCGAGAGAGACAAAGGTTGGAAACATCACATCTTCAACCACAATGCTCTCCTGGATAATCATGCTCTTTATTCACATCACACCATCTGGTCCATGGTGCTTTGAGTAGCGGGTTGCCCTGGGGCTATGATATCCTTACGGTTTGATACTTCCCAGGTGTGTTGTCCTCCAGAGGTATAACATACCAGATGTGCACCAAAGGCAAGACCTTTAATCACACCAATGAACAGGTATGGAAATAGAACAATAAAGGGGGGGGGGGCTATGTAAGGAACAGTGGTGTTTCCTTTTGGAGGGATCTTACAGGATTAACAGCGCAGGGATAAAGCTACTGACATAATTGCTGGGTGGGAGCAATCATGGTTGTTTCAACGTCACTTTGTGTTAACTTCTAAACATGGTCTGCTCAGTGACATAGTTGATTCTTGGAGCCTTGAAGACCTTAAATCCAAAAGTTGAGTTTTTGGAGCACAATTTGTAATAATACCATGGGTCCATATTTTTAGCCGAACTAGAGCATAACTCTGGATTAGGGATGGGATAGGAAAGGTAAGGGCCAAAGGTAAACATATGGGACTAGCTTAGATGGGGCATCATTGTCAGCATGGACGATTTGGGCTGAAGGGCCTGTTTTCGTGTTGTACGACACTATGAATTTAATGATATTCAGCATAATCTACACTGGCTAAAATGATGAGTTTTGAACTTGATAATATTGGGGCCTGACTGAAGTTAGAAACTCATCATTGAATGGAGTTTGGCTGCGTAAGAGTCAGAGGGACAAATTCGTTTAATAATTGTGTGAGGATAATCACCAAGTACAATTATGTCTCTTTTTTCAGTCCTGGGCTTTATCTGATGGTATTAGAATTTATATAATTATAACGACCACTCTTCCAAATATTCCCACATGCTCTAATTATAATACTAAAATGTCATTTAAAAAATCAGAATTAAACTTGAGGTTTTTTTTTAAATATGAATGAAGGTTGGAAATTAATATTTCCTCTCAGTTCTTCACATTGAGTAGGGCCATTGCTGTCAATTAAACATTTCATCTCCACTTGACCTATAATTTGATTCTCTACTTCCTCTAAAAGCTGCACTACACATTATGACCTACTTCCTTTCCCTCCTGTCTAATGATATATCTGGTGTGCTCCCACATGTTATCAACATTATCCAGGAAAAGTCCACATATTATTTTCAGCAACTTTGCACTTGTATATCTTCATAAGTTATAGGAGCAGAATTAGGCCATTCGGCCCATCAAGTGTACTCCACCATTCAATCATGGCTGATCTATCTTTCCCTCTCAACCACATTCTCCTGCCTTCTCCCCTTAACCCCTGACACCTGTACTAATCAAGGATGTATCAATCTCCACCTAAAAAATATCCAGACTTGGTCTCCACAGTCTTCTGTGGCAATGAATTCCACAGATTCACCACCCTGTGACTAAAGAAATTCCTCCTCATCTCCTTTTGAAAGGTATGTAATTTTATCCTGAGGCTAGTCCTAGACTCTCCCACTAGTGGAAATATCCTCTCCACATCCACTCAATCCAGCAAGTTTTAATCTTCTTCAGGAGAAGCCCATATTTCCATCCAGTTTGCTTTGGCATTGCATTCACTTTCAGTGGCAAATAAATTGAAAACCCTGACAGATATCCTTGAGCACCATTCACAAAGATGAAGCCTACAGCCAGAGAGTAGATGACGATCTAACAGTGAAATAACTTAACCATGTTATTTCAAAAAACAATGAATGGTTAGATGTCTTTGTACAGGCCATTTGCAGCCAATCATTCTATTGCTTGATTTTGCAATCGCTGCTTTCTTCAAGCTCCTAGTTTCCTCCTCTCTTCAGTCTCTTCACCCTTGAACTTCTTCAGGTAGCGTGATATAAGTTCAGTGAAAATTCAAGCCAACAATTTTTGACTTTTGTCTTACTGCACAAATGAAATAAAAAGACAAAGAGTAAAAAATTGTGAGCTAAGTCCCAAGAATGAGACAAGGTCTGTACAAAGTGTTTTGTTTTTTCCTGGAACGGCAGAGACGCCAATATGTTGAATGAGGATTGGGACAATTCATGCGAATCCAAAAAGAAAGCGTGCAAAACCTTACTAGTTCTCCTGGAACATCATTCCCTTTGTGAGCCGACTGATAGTTTTGCGCTAATAACATAAACAGACATCCCCCCTCTCTCCTCACAGCATGTCAAAGACATTCATTTCGCAAAATCAAAAGATCTTTCAGAAGGAGCATTTGTTGAAGGATGCTGAGGAAATGAACATGTATTTTTTTCACATTATGCAAAATCTGGCCAAAGGAAGTCCTCTTTCCACTCACAAACCAGCCAGTACTTGTAGTTTGCCATCAAACTCTAAGGGTGCCGTGGTATATTGTGACACCATTGACCACTATTTAGAACATAGAACAGTTCAGCCTTCACAATGTCAATGCAGAACATGATGCCAAGACCATCTCTTAGCTACCTGCACATAACCCATATCCCTCCATACCATGTACGTATATCCACGTACCTCTGCAAAAGTGTTTTATTTGCCATTAACATATCTGCTTCAACCACCACCCCTACCAGCACGTTCCAGGCACTCACCACCCTCTGTATAAAAAAAACTTGCCCTGCACATCTCCTTTAAATATTCCCCCTCTCACCTTTGAGGAAGGACATTCTTGCTATTGGGGGAGTGCAGCGTAGGTTCACCAGGTGAATTCCCGGGATGGCGGGACTGACATGATGAATGAATGGATCGACTGGGCTTATATTCACTTGAATACAGAAGGATGAACTTAAAGAAAGGAAACTTTGAAGGTGTGAGACCGGAATTGGCTAGGTTAGACTGGCAAATTATACTTAAAGGGTTGACGGTGGACATTCCATGGGAAAGATTTTAAGACCGCATTGTTCAACTCCAAAAATTGTTCATCCCTGTCTGGCGAAAAATAAGGCGGGGAAGGCGGCTCAACCATGGCTAATGAGGGAAATCAAGGTTAATGTTAAACACAAGGAAGAGGCATATAAATTGGTCAGAGGAAGCAGCAACCCGGAGGACTGGGAGAAATTTAGAACAGAGGAGGACAAAGGGGTTAATTAACTAGGGAGGGAAGAGCATGAAAGAAACTGACTCTAAAAGCTTCTTTAGATATGTAAAAAGAAAATAGATTAGTGAAGACCAATGTAGGTTCCTTATAGTCAGAAACAGGTGAATTTATCATGTGAGACAAGGAAATGGCAGAACAGCTACTTTGATTTTGTCTTCACTAAGGAAGACACAAACGATCTCCCAGAAATACCAGGGGATCAAGGATCTAGTGCAATTGAAAGGAATCCACATTAGTCGGGAAATATTGTTAGGTAAACTGTTTTGACTGAAGGCAGATAAATCCCCAGGGCCCGATGGTCTGCATCCCAGAGTATTTAAGGAGATAGTCCTAGAAATCGTGGATGCATTCATGATAATTTTCTAATGTTCTCACAACTGGATCAATTTCTGTGGACTGAAGGGCAGCCAATGTAGCTCCACTTTTTAAGAAAGGAGGGCGAGAGAAAACGGGGAATTATAGACCAGTTCGCTTTACACGGTAGTAGGGAAGATGCTGGAGTCGATTATTAAAGATGTTATAGCAGCTCATTTGGAAAGCAGTGACAGGATTGGTCAAAGTCGGTATGGATTTATGAAGGGGAAATCATGCTTGACTAATCTTTTGGATTTCTTTGAGGATGTAACAAATAAATGGATTGAGGAGAGCCAGTGGATGTGGTGTATTTGGACTTTTAGTGCAATGTAAAGCCAATAGTGTCCGATCTAAGATAGTCTGAGGTAGACAAAAATGATCGAGAAACTCAGCGGGTGAGGCGGCATCTATGGAGCGAAGGAATAGGTGACGTTTCGGGTCGAGACCCTTCTTCAGACTTTTTGTCTACCTCAGACTTGCTTAGATCGGACACTATTGGCTTTGCATTGCACTAAACGTTATTCCCTTATCATGTATCTATATACTGTAATGGCGGCTCTATTGTAACCATGTATTTAGGTATGTTACAAAACTTGCCTTCAGCGGCGCTGCAATTCTGCCACTGGCCGTGTGTGCGATTTTGGCACGTTTGAGGGGGGTTAAAACAGGGTTTTTTTTCTGACCTGGTCCTGAATTATATTTGTTGGAGTGCAAGATTTTGCTAAAGAATCGTTCCTACGGTCGTTCTGTGTGTTTTTTTTTTAAATTCACCTGACAAATTAATCGCTGTAGTGATTTTAAAATCGGCTTCTGAAACCGCCAATGCTGACAACGGGGACGGATTTTATGGAGGACCAGGTAAAAGAAAGTAGTTTATTCTTATGTATAAAAGTGTTTCTTAAGATGTATTTAATTCACATTTTACATTGCGAAACAGTGATTTTTTTCCCCCGAAGAACCGGCAGTGTATTTGCTGCAGATATGGGGGACTAAAAACACGGCAACCTCAACGTTCTAAATGATCCCATTCCAGAAAACCCCACTCACAAGATGATTTAAATGGCCATTAATTTACAGGTATTAAACATTAAATTCCTTCCATTTGGCCTATAAACCCATGCCATGGACGGGAAAGGAATGGAGGGTTATGGTCTGAGCGCAGGTATATGGGACTAGGGGAGAATACGTGTTCGGCACGGACTAGAAGGGTTGAGATGGCCTGTTTCCGTGCTGTAAATGTTATATGGTTATATGACAATGAGATTTAAAAATTATGTTATATTCTAAATTCTTGTGTGAATGTTATTTGGACACTTAGGCTATTTAAAAATGTTAATCTATTCTTAAGAAATGGATAGATGTTTAGATCTAGTAATTGAATTTTGTAATTGGCTACAATTGGGTAACTAACTAATTATATGCTTTAATTTCAAGTCATCTAAGTAAGATTGTTTCATATTTGTTTCAGAATGCTTCAATCTATAATAACTGAACATTTCTTTCAGTTCTCTTAAATTTTAAGAAAGTTATCGGCTTTTAAATGTTCTCGATCACAGCTTTGGTGTTAAGTCAATGAGAAAGCAATAGGGAACAAGATGCCAATTTCTGAGTATGAAAATTGCCATAACATTTTTAATACTGAAGATATGAAAGTGTATTAGGTGTCACATTAAACTTATTTTTATGCTTTATCTGATGGGATAAATTAAAGACTTGATTTTTTAAATCTCAAAATGTTGTAACCTTGCTAATGTATTGGCTTTCCACAGACTGGTGAGCACACAATAAAAGCTTTTCACAGTATCTTGGACAATAAACTAAACTGAACTGAACTGATGTGGCGACCAGATCTGACATTTAAGTGAGTTATCAGAGGACAGCCAGACCCTGTGGATCAGTACGAAAGCAGATTAAATCAGATCTTATTTATATGACTGTTAACAGAAATGATTTCATCATACATTATCACCTAATAAACTAACGTTTAATGTAATAATTATTTTGATGACACTGTAGATAACGAGGATTAACTCTGATTAAATGAGAAACTACTGAGTTTATTTATATTTCCATGGTTAATTGTCGAATGTAGTTACTTGTAAAGGGTTTGGATGTGTTTATACCTGTGTTTATACGTGATTATGTTGTCCACTGTTCATTTTAACAATGTAACTAGGCCACATCAGTATCAGCTTGTAATAGCATATTTAGTCAGAGTGATACAGCACAGAAACAGGGCCTTCGACCCAACTCATCCATACCTATTGAGATACTCCATTTATGCTAGTTCCATTTGCCTGCGTTTGATCCATATCCCTAAATCCTTTCCTATCCACAGACCTGTTCGAATGTCTCTTAAATCTTGTTATTATGCCTGCCATAAAGTTCCTCTGCCAGCTTGGTCCATATACCCATCAGCAATAATTCAAATGAATGTTCATTTACTTGAATGTTCATTAATATATTGTATATTTTTAATGACATCTGGTACTGTTGTAATGCAGGTGGACGTGCCACCCAATCCGTGTACCGCTGCATATCACAAACAGAAATATGATGGACACAAGGTGAATTTGTCCGTGTGATGGTACAGACCAGGCACTGGAAAATCTTCCTCGTTTGTGCCTGAACAGTATAAAAGGATTTTTTGCATCCACCAGTTATGGCCTAATTTTAACATCATATTGAAAAGATGGCACTAGCAGTAGGGTAAAACTCGCGTTTACAAGTTACAGGAGTAGAATTAGGCCATTCGGCCCATCAAATCCACTCCACCATGGCTGATCTCTGCCTCCTAATCCCATTTTCCTGCCTTCTCCCCACAACCCTTGATACCCGTTCTAATCAAGAATTTGTCTATCTCTGCCTTAAAAACATCCACTGACTTGGCCTCCACAGTCCTCTGTGGCAATGAGTTCTACAGATTAACCACCCTCTGACTAAAGAAGTTCATCCTCACCTCCTTTCTAAAAGAACGCCCTTTAATTCTGAGGCTATGACCTGTGGTCCTAGACTCTCCCACCAGTGGAAACATCCTTTCCACATCCACTCTATTTATACCTTTCATTATTCTGTAAGTTTCAATGAGGTCCCCCATCAACCTTCTAAACTCCAGTGAGTAGAGGCCCAGTGTTGTCAAACGCTCTTCATATACTAACCCACTCATCCCTGGAATCATTCTTGTAAACCTCCTCTGGACCCTCTCCAGAGCCAGCACTCCTGCAGTAATGCAGTGAAGTTCCAACCTAGGTTGGCTGTCAAGTCTCCTGAGTGGTACCTTAATTTAAGGATGAAAACATAAAAGAATTAAAGAGATCTGGGCTTTAACATGTTCATCTTATGCCCTGGGGATTTCTTGCATACACACTGGCCTGGAATTAGCTGGTGATGTGAAAGATTAGACCGGCAACTGAATGAACAGGAAAACATGGAAGTAGTTCTTGGAATTTCAATTCACAATCCGATCACGTTGGTTCCTATGTAAGCTATCTTTATTGAAGCAACAAGCAGCCATTTGCTGTGCAATATTAAAATAATACTTAGTGGTACTTAAGTATGTGTTACAATAATTAACGTGCTAATTTTGGAAAGGTAGGTTATTTAGCTGTGAAATGTGCAATATTTACGGATAATACATTGGAAATTAGAAAGGAAATCACATTTGGCTCCCAAGACTATAGGTAATATTATTTAGGTAACCAGAAAGTGGTGATGTACAAATCGATGTGATCACATTAAAGGGGATAACTTTAAAATACTTCTGGAAATAGGATGATGAAAATATTTGGTGGAAAATAGAAAAACTTAATTCCGCAACAATAATCAAAGAAAAACAATAAGTATGAATGAAGTGTATGACTTCTTGAGACACAAGACACTCTGGTATCTTGAGCAAAACACAAAGTACTTATGAATTCAGTGGGTCAGGCAGCTTATATGGAGGAAATAGACGGATAACATCGAGACCTTACTTCAGGCTGATTCAATCTGAAGAAGGATCCTGACCCAAAACATAGTTTGTCCATTAGAATCATAGAGTCATAGTCATAGAGTGATACAGTATGGAAACAGGCCCTTCGGCCCAACTCGCCCACACCGGCCAACAATGTCCCAGCTACCCTAGTCCCACTTGCCTGCGCTTGGTCCATAACCCTCCAAACCTGTCCTATCTATGTACCTGTCCAACTGTTTCTTAAACAATGGGGTAGTCCCAGCCTCAATGACCTCCTCTGGCAGCCTCTTCCATACACCCACCACCCTCTGTGTGGAAAAAGACAGAGGATGGTGGGTGTATAGAATAATGGACCCTCTATCCATTGGCTCCACTGATGCTGCCTGGTCCATTGACTTCCTTTGACTGCCTGAGACTCTCTGCCACGCAATAAGATCATGCATCTCACCACTTTCCCACCCTATCCCCATATCCTCCAGGCTTCTTACTGGGCAAAACTCTATCAATTTCAGCTTTGGATAGATACATATGCTTCTAAACAAAGTGCCCATAGCTGTGTACGAAAGGGAACAGAGGTCTATGATCTCAGGGAATACTTGGTCAGTTAAACTATTTGTTCTTGGCTGCCGTGAAGCTGCATCACATCAATCAAGGGCAGTGACACGGAGACTGTCTCGGGCTCGCTGACTTCCATCAGAAAGGCATCAGCTGGTCACAGGCACAACACAAGGTCAGACAGGTGACAAAACGAGTACAGTGTGTGCATGCTAAAACAAATGGGTCACTCAGGATCACGTTACACCTAAAACAAGCAACTAGGTCAGATAAGACGTCTTCTTCTTGCGTATTGCGCGCACAGCCTAAAGTTGTAGGACAACTTGTTCTATTTGATCTTATTTGATTGAGCACGCCAGGTTGATTGCATTCGTCGAAACAGGGCGGACCACGTGAAGGTTGCAATCTCCCACCCCTGAGAAGACTGACTATCTGGCATTGTCTGGTGAAACAACTTTGGAAAACACTCTTGGATTGTAATAAATCATGTCTTACTATCAATTAGTTATTAATGCTCTAAATCCTCTTCTGCCCAAACCCCTGCATCATGGTCCCTAAAATCTCTTCCATCCCGACAACTCGCAGAGACCTCGCCCTGCCCGTTCAATTCTGTTCTCTTGTACATCTTGAAGTTGCTTCATTCTCTTCCTACACTTCATGCCCAAGCTTTGGAAATACGCCTCTCTCCCCAAACCCCACAACCTCTCCACTTCTCTGTCCTTTAAGTCATGAATTCAAACCTACTTACTTTAACAATGAGTGGTACAGCGGTAGAGCTACAGTGCCAGAGATCCAAGTTCAATCCACATTACTGATTTGTCTGTACGGAGTTTGTACGTTCTCCCCGTGACCTGCGTGGGTTTTCGCTGAGATATTCGGTTTCCTCCCACACTCCACAGACGTGCAGGTTTGTAGGTTAATTGGCTTGGTTATAAATGCAAAATTGTCCCTAGTGTGTGTAGAGTAGTGTTAATGTGCGGGGATCCGTTTTTGGTGCGGACTTGGTGGGCCAAAGGGCCTGTATCGCCAAAGGGCAAGTATTCCGTATTCTGCTCTGTATCTCCAAACTAAGCTAAACTAAACTAAGCTTTTAGTCATCTAATTTTGGCCTGACTACATTACCGTTTCCATAGCACCGTGCGCTTAGAAAATAACACCATTAATAGTCCTTGAGACGTAATTGTGTTTATACGGGGGAAGGAGCAGAGTTATATTTTATGAGTTTCATTAATCCCGACCCGAATCGTCACCTATCCACATTCTCCAGGGATGCTGCCTGACCTGCTGTTACTCCAGCACTTTGTTTGTGTCTCTCCTTGAAAGGGTGTTTGCCTGTCTGGCAGGCCCCAGCCTGAGGTGTCAGGAGAAGGTAATTGACTGCAGTTGGGTTTTCTTGCTAAAATATAACTGCTCACTATCACCCCACCCACCCAAAGCCTAAACCTAACTCACCAGAGACCCAGCAACTCAAGTTTGTTAGATACTCTTTAGATTCTGGAATCTGTGCTACACATCTATATAACAGGAACTTGTACCTCTCCAAATCATTCCTATCTCTTTAAAACTCCAAATACATTTTAAATGTTGTTAATATACCTGCCTCAACCACTTCTTCTGGCAGCTCGTTCCATATAAGAATCACTGTGTGTAAAAAGCTGCCCCTCTGGTTCCTATAAAATCTCTTCCCTCTCACCTTAAACCTATGCCCTTGTGTTCTTGATGCCCAAGTCCTGGGAAAAGACTCTGTTCATTCACCCAATCTATGGCCCTTATGCTTTTATATATGGCAATAAGATCATACCTCCTGCACAAATGATAAAAAGTTTTAACCTGCCCAACCTCTCGCTGTAACCCAGTCCCACAAGTCCTGGCAACATCCTTGTAAGTCTTCTTTGCACTGTACCTCAGTACATGTGCCAATAAACTAAACTGAACTGAATTAATTAAATCTTTCCTATAGCAGGGTGACCAATTAATTACACGAGTGAGCAAAGGGCTGTGTATGTTAGAGAAGGCCTGTTCTAAGGCAGGCGGTGTGTTGGGCCTGGAGTGCAAGAGATTTTTGTCGCCTTGGTGCTGAAGGTTCACAGGGTGTTGGGCCTTTCCAGGGGAGGAAGTATTTTTAGGCCTAGTTGTGATAAGGTGGATAAGCTAATAATTTCTAACTCTATTGAAGACCAATAGAAATGACTGGGATTAGCACTGTGCGGTAAGCATGTACCGTTACAGTTTAACTTTTTTTTTTATATAGTTAAATCAATATGGATTGATTTGTGATCATTTCTCAACAATTTGCAGCAACACAGATGGGGAAACGTGTAAAACAAGTGAGATATCGAGAATCCCACTTATCTGGAATATGGAAAAACATATTCAATCAAAATAAGTCCATATGGGTGGCACAGTGGTAGAGTTGCTGCCTTACAGCTCCAGAGACCCTCGTCTGATCCTGACTATGGATGCTGTCCGTTTGGAGTTTGTACGTTCTCCCTGTGACTGCATGGGTTTTCACTGGGTTTCTTCCCACACTCCAAAGACGTGTAGGTTTGTAGGTTAATAGGCTTCTTTAAATTGTCCCTAGTGTGCAGCATGGAACTAGTGTACTGTTGATCATGGACGGTGGGAACTCGGTGGGCCTGTTTCCACACTGTATCTCTAAACTAAATTATACATGAGTCAAAGAAATATACACTGCAAACTGTACTAATAGACCATGGCTTTGGACAAAATGTAACATCTCTTCTCACCACATTACAAAGTCTATTAATAATGCAGAGAAAAATATCTTGGAATAATTTGATTTTTTAAATAACTAATATTGGATACGTCATACTACACTTTCAGTCTTTAAAGCTGTGTAACCATTTAAGTAGCTGTTCACAATTAAAGTGCTGAAATATCATCTCTCAGATAAAATGTTATGTCTGTTGAGAAAGCATTCTTGTTGCCACAAGCTGATTGTAGAGCCTGGCTTTGTTCTCAGCTGTTTGTGTGTCTCTCTCTATTAATGCTGTTCAATGCATTATGCAAATCGACTCTTTCTGTAATTTTAGTTTTCTTTCAGTTACATTTGACAAGAATAACAGGTCATATTTCAGAAGAAACAATTTCAGATTATGGTTGCCATTCGCGATACCAAATAAATATACTTCAAAAATTGAACCCATCACATTAAAATCAACAGCAATTTAGCAAATAATCACAATCTTGCTATCACATTTCCTTTTAGCTCTTTCAACATATTTTAATATCATTTTCTGTGCATACTGCGACGGATCAAAAATAATTTAAATGAATCCAGAATTCTAACCGCTTAGAGATAATGAATCCGAGAACTCATTTTCATGGAGAACATGCCTTGCATTCTATTTTGTATTCAGTGCATTCACATCTCAGTGTCTTCAGCAACATGGCTTCATATTTCACATGGTTTATGCAAAATGTTACACATTTAGATATAATGCTGGGGCTAAATATTATATTTTTGACTTTTGGAACATGATTCTAATTAGTTGACATTCTGAAACGTGCAGCGTTGCAATACGCTCCTGATAAAGGATAATTACTTGTTAGATCTGAATTTGGTGTTCAGTTAATAGGTCTCATTTCTCTGGTCTTTGCCTCTACCCCTCTGTAGGCTCCTTCTAGTACACTGTGCCGCTGTGTCATGGAAAATCTGCAGTAAATGCTGGACTTGCTGCTCTCCACTGAAGGTGGAAATAAGTCCTTGCCGGGATGATCGATAGTGTTGTCATTTTAACTCCCACGAGAACTATGCGCACCCGATTAGCCCTGTCCATGTCTTTAGCAGCAAGCCGACGAGGAACATTTGCGTTGAAATGGCAATCAATTTATAGGAATGAATGAGAATTCTAATCACTTTTTTTCCCTGTATTGTCTTTGGTGAAAAAAAAATCAATTCAACTTTAATGTCATTGCACAAATACGAGTATGGGTACAACGAAATGCAGTTTAGCGTCAGTCCGTAGTATAGTAAATATATAGTAAATCACTTTTACTGTTCTGAAGATGTGCTGATAGGCAGCAGAATCGTGGGAGGTGATCGAGTATTCTCGTCAAGTTCAGTATCATTGCAGACACACACTTGTGTTACTAGGGAGCTGAGGATGAGGGAGTTGAATCCTTCAATCAGCCTGCCATTCTCAGTGACATGGTACAATACAGACGGAATTAATTTGCACTGTACATTCTCTGCCCATTCATATAACAACATGTAGACTGAATGAATAGCTTATTCTTCTCTGTAGTCAAGTGAATTAGCCCAGTATATTTCTCTTGTAGCCTAGAGTATTTCCCTTACTTTCACTGAAAGGAAACAACAATTCCTGTGTGTGCCCAGATCGATGTGAATTGACTAGTTTTTCTGTGTTGAAAAAAGACTTGGCTGAAATGAAGTGGACGATTGTATCAGAATTCTATTACTGGACAGTTCTTCGGTTCAAGATGTTAACATGCGACATTTTCCAATGGGTTTGCTCTGAATTGGGAGTTATTAGATAAAACTGATGCTCAATACTTGGTATATTACACATGCATCAATATCAAATTATTTTGATCAAATTCCGAAAGGCTGTCAGTCTGAAGAGGGTCTCGACCCGAAACATCACCTATTCATTTTCTCCAGTGATGCTGCCTGACCCGCTGAGTTACTCAAGCTTTTTGTGTCTATCTTCAGAAAAGTTAGTGCCTGAGGAAAGCAGAATAAAGATTTATGGAAGTAGATTCAATGGTAGTGTTTGAAAAGGAATGTACGGAAACTAACTGGAATGTTATGAGGCAAGAGCAGAGCGGTAGGGTCATCGAGTCAAGCAGTGTGGAAACTGGCCCTTCGGCCCAACCTGTCCATGTTAGCCAAAATGTCCAATCTACGGCAGTCCCACCTGTCCACATTAAGATAGTTAGCAGCCTTACAAAAGAAAGTATGGCAAATGTTTACGAGCATTTCTGTGGGCCAGCATTTCTGTGAGAAGCCAAAGTATACACAGTCTCTAGTCTTCCTCATCTGACATCAAAGACCAAATGCTTGGAATACTGGTTAAAAACAGGAATCAGGTAGGCATTGGAAGAAAAATCTGAGCAGTTCAGGCTCCCAGAATGGCAGACTCCTTCCTCACCGTGCAATATTCTAGCTTCAAATCATAGGGATGGTCATCACAAGTTAGATGCAGATATATCTTTTGAATAAGGGAAGGAAAATATCAACATCATTTCCCAGATAATCCCTTCAACAGCATCCTGCAAATAGACTTGGCAATGGTCTGAATTAAATTTAGTAACAAAGGAAATACAGAGACTATTCAATGCAGCAATATTCCAAACTAAGTTAGTTCTTTGCCCATTCATTCAAACGTAGCTCAATGTTCTTCATCAGTGATGAGTTCATCACCAGAATATGAACATTGTAGGAACTTAATATAGTCTGAATGTTCCTTGTTGATTTTTTTTGTTTAATATGATACACTGTAGCCTTGTTACTAGCATATCCCCCTGTTGATCCAAGTATTTCAGACTGAAATTGTCTTCAACTCCATTCATTAGGCTTGTTTTGAAATTGAATGAGATGTTACAGGTGACGCAACCTTGAAATCGTTCTGTGCGATAAATGCACAGAAATTACTTTTAGATTCAAATCGATTTGAAATTAAATTAATTGAATTTTATCTTATTTTGAATTTACTCTTTCTATGATTTGAGGCAACGGTGACATTTAAAACACAATACGATGGGATGTGTGTCAATTCAATTAATGCATCTTGAAAAACTGATACAAACTGAGCTGGAGACGGATGTGAGGAGTGGACTGGCTATTACCTCCAGCACCTTCAAGGTCGTCTGCAGGAGGTGTCTCCCGGGACACAGGAGCGGTCGGCAGAGGAGAGGGTCGTTGGGTCACAGGTCTCCAGGCTTTCTGGATCGGGGGCACTCCAGGACAATTGTGTCGACTGTGCATTTGTGGTCATGCTAACGACCGTTAAACCACTAATATTTTCTCTTTAAAACATAAACACTTCCCAAGGTGCTCCATTTAATTCTCATTGCAAAGAGATTTACAATGTGCCAAAGAAGGTGATACTATTAGCCCAAAGAGATAAGGTTTAAAGATATTCTTGCTATTGAGGGACTGCAGCATAGGTTCACCAGGTTAATTCCCGGGATGGCGGGACTGACATATGATGAAAGAATGGATCGACTGGGCTTATATTCACTGGAATTTGAAGGGAATCTTATAGAAACATAGAAATTTCTTAAGGGTTTGGACAGGCTAGATGCAGGAAAAATGTTCCCAATGTTGGGGGAGTCCAGAACCAGGAGCCACAGTTTAAGAATAAGGGTAGGCCATTTAGGACTGAGATGAGGAAAAATCTTTTCACCCAGAGCTGTGAATCTGTGGAATTCTCTGCCACAGAAGGCAGTGGTGGCCAATTCACTGGATGTTTTCAAGAGAGAGTTAGATATAACTCTTAGGGCTAATGGAATCAAGGGATATGGGGAGAAAGCAGGAATGGGGTACAGTTTCTGGATGATCAGCCATGATCATATTTAATGGTGGTGCTGGCTCGAAGGACTGAATGGCCTACTCCTCCACCTACTTTCTATGTTTCTATGTTAACGAGTGCTTTAAAAGGAGGAGAGAGCAGAGAGAGGAGCAGTGTGGAAAAGGAGGTGGACTTTGACCAAGTTGACTGTATAGGTGTAGCATTGCGTTCTCATAAGGACATAAGGCTGGGGAATTTTATAGTGAAAGGGAGAAGTTGAGTCATTTGAACGGACGGATGAAAATATTACATTGGTATTTGTCAGGGGACCTATTGGTGAATTTTCTTGACAATTCTCCTTCACATTCATTTTTGGAGGACTAATATTAATAAATGTTCCATGCAATATTTCTAAAAATGTCAGGCAATATAAATATAAATATGCCAAAGCTCTAAATGTTATCTTTGTCATGTGGATTTAAAAAACGCTATAAAAAATGCAAGTAATTTAATACATTAGAAAGGATTAATAAATCCTAAACAAAAATGGGAAAAAATTCAAATGTACAAGGATTGGATTTATTTTTGAAATAATATAATCATCACATATTAAGTAGTCTTCGCAATCAATACACTGAAGGTACTCTGCAGGCCAGGCAGCATCTGTGGGGGGAAATGGACAGATGACATTTTGGTTCAGGCCCTTCTACAGAGTGATGGGGTGAAGGGGAGAACGTTGAAAGGAGGAAGTGGAAGGGGTGGGATAAAAGCTGGCAAGTGATGATCATCTTCCATATTTGCATACGATGTAAAATGATACGATAGAACTTTATTCATCTCCGGAGGGAAATTGGTCTGCAAACAGTCACAACACGCAACAAGGTACACGAAAACTTGAAATTAAAATTAAATCAAAAGTGGAAAAAAAAGAAAAAGGCCAGCGACTGTTGTCTGGCTTGCCCAGCGCCTTAACCGGAACGAACGAACAAATAAACAAATGAACACAGACTTAAACCCTGGGCAGAGGATTCTAAAACTAGAGTGTTTTAAATAACTAAGACTAAATTATTCTAAAACTCCTGAGACCAAAAACTGTAAACTGCTGAGACCAAGGAGTGAAAGATGCAGGTTGCAGGTTGAGGGTAATATCCAAAAGCACTGGTCTCAAACATATCAGTAAATGCAATGATCCTGTTAATGTGTTACTGCCCATTTCCACTTCCTTAATGTTCTTTTCAGCTTGATTTACTAATGCAGTATTCACATTTTATATACAGATGATTAGATGCATGTAATGAATAGCTCAGAAAAGGCCTTTTGGCCTGGAACAGTCCATGTCGGTGGTTGCGTTCCATCAAGTGTCCTCTCTATCATCAGCTACATCCATGAGCCGAGTCCTCCAGTCCCCTCTCAACTTCTAACCTCGCCCTGCCTTCCCTTACATAGACATCTACAACTCACTCCAACCTCTACCTGTGGGAGACAGTTCCATGTTCTCACCGTGCTTAGGCAAGAAAGTCCCTCTGAATTTCCAGCTGTTTTTCCGGCGAACCACCTGCGTTAATGATCGCTGGTTCTGCCCTTTCTCACAAGTAGGAATATTCCCTCTACACCCTCTCTCTCAGAACCTTTCATCATTTAAAGCTCAATAATCATTTCCCTCAGTCTTTTTCTATCAGGAGTATAGGGACTGATACACATTTTGGTCTTATCGTTTTGTAATTATCAATATACTTAAAATTTTTGCCTTCCATCATAGTGAGGAGGTGTCTGGTGAACTCACTGTGGTGGATGTTAAATTTGTGTTTATTGTGTGTTTTGTTATTTTATTATATGTATGACTGCAAGGCAACAAAATAAAGTTTCCAAGATTCCAAGATATACACACACCTATCGTATCATGTTTCTATGTTTTTATGTCTGAAGAAGGGTCTCAATCTGAAAACTGACATACATTTTCTCCAGTGATGCTGCCGTACCCACTGAGTTACTCCAGCACTTTGTACCTATCTTCATGTTTCTATAACGTCTCTACCACCCTCCCCACACCCTCCTCCCCAAACTATGCGTTACCACAAAGTCCTTTTGTAAGATGATGATCAGGAAGATTTTCAGATCTAACATAAGCAATGTGAAATCTGTGGCTCCGTATCATCTTCACCTTGCCGATATATCAGTGTATATTTGTTATTCATACACACTTTTTAATCAAATTAATGTTCTCAGTGCATGCTTCGTCGTGTACAATTACATTTGTCAAAAACAAATGACGCAGGGAAAAGCACTTGGAAATTATTCAAATAGAACAATGGGAAAAACAATCTCTTTACTTCTCTGCTGCTTTCCTTCATCCAACTGCAGTGAATGTAGCTGGATGATTTGGCTGCGTTTTCAATTTGTTCACTGAAGATGTATGGGGAGCCTTCAATTTCCATTTGAATCAAGCGAGGTAGGTCACAGTGTAAATCCTTCAAACACACACACACACTATTGCAATTATCCGTCTACTGATTCCATTCAAATCGGGGTTTCAAATCGGGTTATTGTTTAACTGTGGCTGGGACCAGCTTTGATGGTGTGTCTTACTACACTGCAAGGAACTGCTCTGAGATTGTCCACGTCTTTATCTCGGTTCTCGCTGGTGTTGTGTGTGAACATTAAGTGAGCAACCTCACCTTGTGTCTGGAAGGTCGGAGGCCAATTACCTCCCCAAAGGGATATTGTTGTGCCTTCCGCCAGTTACAGCACATGTGTTAGCATGGCTGTCAAACTCATTGTAGTGCAGTCGTTAAACAGGAATTCCACAGTTTAATTCCCACAATAACAGCTGGCAAATATAGGTTAGTGGGTGTAAAACAAGAAGCTAGTTTCAGTAATACTAACCGTGCATCTACTGGATTGTTTTAAACCCAAGATGGACACTTCGGAGTGGCGGCGCGGCTGTGGCTGCAGCGGCTTACCGGCAGTCCTGTTGTTTTGTGTTTTTTATGTTGTTTATTTTGTTTTGGTTAGTCTAGTTTTTTGGTTTTAGTTTGTGGGGGGGGGGGGGGGGGGTTGAAACGGGGTTTGCAGTCTCTCCCTGCGGGGGAATACGACCTTTTTGTCGTATTCCCCTTCTCTGCCTCCGTCTGCGCTGAGGCCTAGGCTCCGGATGCAGAGCACCGTCAGGACTGACCTCGAGGGTGGTCCGGCTCGGGGCTGGAAGAGGTTGGGACGCTCCCGTGAGGGCGGCCAGCCCGAGGGTGAAACGAGGCTCCCGTCGGAGCGGCCGAGCTTGGGGAGGTGCGGCGCTCACAGCCCGAGGGAGGTTCGGCGCCCAAGTCGGGGCGGCCCAGCCCGGGGAAGAAGCGGCGCCCAAGTCGGGGCGGCCCAGCCCGAGGCTGAAGACGGCGCAGTACTCACGTGAGGGTGGCTGGGACGGTGTTCTGGCGGTGGTGGCCTGAGTCCGGGGTTCGGCCGCGGGCCAGCGGCTGTGTCTGCAGGACTGGTGGGCGGCAGCTTCAACCACCCCGGGCCGCGGTGTTTGAGCCGCGGGACTGTTTTTAACATCGTCCGGGCGGTATCGCCCCAGCGAAGAGGAGGGAAGAGACTGCAGACCTAAGAATTTTGCCTCCATCACAGTGAGGAGATGCTGGGAGGACTCACTGTGGTGGGTGTTTATTGTTGTTTTATTGTATTGTATTATATGTATGACTGCTGCAATTTCGTTCAGACTTCGGTCTGAATGACAATAAAAGGTTATCTATCTATCTATCTATCTACACACGAGGGACTGCAACTGTCAGAACCTTGAACAAAAAACAAACTGAATGAACTTAACGGGTCAGGCAGCGTTTGTGGGGAGAAACAAAGGGAACTAATTTGAAGTGGGCTTACTTTGAGGTGGCTTTGGAATGGACCAGGTTATTCGTTTTCCAGGATCTATTTAATTAAATTACTTTTTTTTCATTTCACAGTCACTAAAACAAGTGGTATTGTAACTATGTACTTTTCAGAGGTGATCTACACATTTTGTTTGTTACTTGTAGGCTTACATGTGTGCAATTTTATATTAAAATGTAGCTTAGATCTGTTTAGCCCATTAACTTGCATGTACTTTTTAAGCGCACATTTTGATTACTTTCCATTCTACCATAGAGATATAAAGTCTATAATAGACTTTATTATATTTCTATGATTCTACAGACGTGGGGCTCACCAAAATTGTTCCCAATTGGGCCCCGTCCGCACCTCCTAAGGGACCGGCCCTGTCTTCACTGGAATACTAGAAGCAAGCCCAATGTAGCTGGTATAAAAACTCAGCTGCAACACCCATTATGGGCACAAGAAAAGGGTGGGTTTGGTACTTCAAAAATTGTATTGATATTCTGCCCACATTATCATCACTACCATGTGTTTTCATGGAAATTATGTATCTAATATGTTTCAGGCTGACTTCTATGATCCTTTCATAAGTTTTTTATTTGTGTATTCTCCATTTTTTTTCTGTATGTAAAACTTTCCAGCATACTTCAAAGAGCGCTTACATCAGAAAACTGGTCAAATCTGTGTGTGCTGACATCAGAAGATGAATGGCAGAAATGCGTAAGGCCAATGACTAGTTTTAAGCTTGTACACAATCACTGACCACAGAAGCTTTGCAAAATATGTCAATTTTCCGTCCACATTTGTGAATCTCTTTGCCTGAAAGCATTCTGCTAGTATGGCCAATTTGTAACATCTTAAAGAAAATATGACACCAATAAAATAATTTCATGGCAACAGAGAGAGAGAAAAAGGGATTTGACTCATCGAATGAATATTTCAAAGAGCTAACAAAGATGCCAGGAGCCAAATAGTCCTCTTCCAGACTGCATAGACTTGGTCAATTCTTCTTATGTCGATCTTATGTCGTCAGCGTAGATATTAAAATTTCAGATTGCAGTTTTCTGTTTATAGAAAAGTTTAAATTCCCATTCATTCTTTATCAAATAGTTTTTTTTGTTCTCATAGTGAATTAATACAAAACTATACAGCATTCAAAACACTCCCAACCATCCCTGTAATATATCCCCAGTCCAATTGGGATTTTGGTGCAATGAAAATCTTGCTTGCTGCCACATCTCAGGTACATAGACTGAGACAAACACAGAAAAACATAAATTATACATAAATCACACATCAAATTTCTAAAAGAAAGACAATGCAAAAAGTGCAAAACACTTTTTTGTTCAATGATTCTATGGTGGTGCAATAAGATGGTCCTTAGTGTTCCATAAAACAAATTAATTTTTTGTACAAATGCATTTATTTGAAATATAATTAAATGCTTGGAGAAGGAGAAAGAGGTGCAGCGGACAGGCCTTGAACCTGGTGAGATGCAGGAGGCTGGCCGGGATTCACCCCACAGAGTCCAGTCCCTCCATGCACCGGACTCTCCCAACCGCTGCAGAGTAGTTATTAAGATGGCTGATCCGTGGGCGGTTGCTGCTGGGACCAAAGTCGGGGACTGATCAACCCCGGCTGGGTCGCCTGGGCGAGGATGTCTGATGTTGTGAGACCCGAAACACCCGATGGCCCCAGGTCACATCACTGAGGATGCGTCCCAGCGCATCTAGAAGATGTATCTTTCACACAAACTATACATTTGTGCTTTTGACACATATTTGTCCAGATGTGTGTTTACCAGTCAACCTGATTTATTTGAGGTGGGAACAAACACTCAGAAAAGTTTGAACTTGGTTTTCAGAGAACGTCTCAGAACTTCACAACTCGTGATCAATGTAATCGTGCGCGGAGAGCGACAGAGGACTAGGTGGCATCGCCACTATCTGTTGTTCAGCACCTTTGCCAAGATTGGGCAGAGAGCGTAATATTGATGAGACCAAGAAAGGTTGAAGCTTGACAAAGGCACGACTCCATGACTCGGAACAAAACACATTGCTCAGCACCAGAAAGTGCCACATTTGTAAACGGGAGAAGCTTTTGCAAATCGAAAACTGCGAAGTTTGCTGATCGCTTTAAAGTCGAGCAACTTATACATCTGTAGAGAAACAAAGCTGCTACATGGGCACTATAATGATAGTGAAGGGAAATAGGACCACAAAGATGTTGACAAATATCAGCAGTTGAATCCATGCTCAAAACACTACTGGTAGGTTCATTAGATAGAATAATAGGAAACCATTTACCTTAAGAAGAGCAGTGTCTCAGTGGAAAATGAAAACATTTCCGTCTTCAACTGGTGTCCCTGAGTCAGTGGGTGATTGAAGGTTTCTTTACCCCGGTTTCTCCTTTAAGTAACACTGGTCTTGTGCTAGATTCTCGTGCACTCCAGAAATAGAGCTCTACCACATACCAAGAATTTCCATCACCTGTCGCCTGTCCATTCCCTCCACAGATGCTACCTGACCAATTAAGTTCCTCCAGCACTTTGTGTTTTGGTCAAGATTCCAGCATCTGAGGTTCCTTGTGCTTCCAAGAATTTCGGTCTCGAATATTAAAAAAGTAGAAGGGGAGAGAAGGGCTGAGTGGAGATGTGGATTTTTGCGTAACGGCAGGTCAAATCTATAAGCTGCAGAATACAGGAGCATCAAAAACAAAACTTAGAACAGGTTTTTAATTCATTCCAGGGGAATTGCTAGGAGAGAAAAGATTCGTAAAGGGAAAAATTAACTGAGGCAGAAAAGTGTTTCTCTCTTGAAAATTTTTTTTTTTTGAAAAAAATTTAGGAAGGGTTTGTTTTTTATGGAATGCTGAAGCTTTTACTGAAGTAACAGAGGAGTGCAAAAACTGCAGTGAAAAGTGCTCATTTAAAATGGCGGTAAAATATACTTCTAACCAGAGTAAACAATGTAGTTCATCTAGATCGACCAAAAATAAGATGACCATTAGATGGCCAATCTTTTGTAGGACATCTGAAAGTTTTAACTGATCAACAATTCAATAGAAGACAGGCTTAACCAAGTCAGACTTTCCATGAATAATGTGGGCTTAAATTGATTGATAGCACCTCGTTCCAAATGCTACTGTTATACACTTGTGTCAAAAACCATGCCACATGTTTTAATTATCCTCTGAGAAGATTTGATACCATTACCCAGCAGAGTGTTTGAGATGGGTGAATGAAAGCCGATTTCTCCTTCTCTCACTTTTCCTCTTCAAGCTATTCAACTCCAAGACCACAAATTCTTTGGCTATGAATACTGCATATAAATGCTTAATACTCAACGAATATTCTTCCCCTATTTAATATGAATGGGTTATTAAAGTATCTAAAATAATGGGAGGAAGAATTTCAATCCAACCTTTGCAGCACTCAGATATAAATGTTCCAATGCATCACATCGAGGTTATGGTGAAATTTATTGTTTTAATTAACAAAATGATAATATATCTGTTGGAAAGAAACACACATTGCTATGCATGTTATACTTGGTAGCAGCCTGCAGCAGTGCCCTTTAGTTGTAATACACAGGGCAATCCACCCTAGTTTTCATCTCACTGCTGTCATTATTATTAAAGCACATTGAGATCCTGTTGAAACAGGAGCTGTCACATCTATTGATGACTATCTTATTGATCAAACCAACGTCATTTAAATGTAGCCCCCTCACAATTCAATTCTCTTGCAGTCTTTTACAAGGGGAAATTAGTTTCATGAGACAATTGATTAACGCTTGGAAGGAACAGTAGTAATGATTAAATATGGATTCGACATTTTTTAATTAAACATATTTTTCAAATTGTCGACCGGAATTATTTTGTGCGTTATTATATTACAACTGCATCATATTTTATATCAGATTCTTTGGACTGTTTTCAAAACAACCACATTAATAGTTCAATTATTTTAATTTAATTTAGCACCGGGCTCAAATGCCTGAAATAATTCCAAATGCATTTCCTGGGAAATGTTCTATCCAAGTACCACTCGATAACGCTTTAGTAGTTTAAACACGAATGCTCCCACCTTGGTCATTTTCAGCGCCGGCATTTTACTGACAATAATAACCCAGGATGAACTTTCTACCTTTATTCTCTTTCATCTTCCTTCCTTTCTCTCTTCTCTTTATTGCAAAATGTTCTAATAGATTTATCCCCCGTTGTGTGTGTGTGTGTGATTTTTTTATGAGGGAAGTAGTAACATTCGTGGATTGTACTCCATGTCTGAAATTCAATGTCAATGAAGTTGTCACCTCGTATTCATTTTAGTAAATAATCTACCAATTGTCTCTTTGTCTGATCCGTACCCACAGTTGGAGTGGCCACGTTAGTGCAACTGGACGCCTGCATCAGGGGGAGATGGGGAAATGGAGCAAATGCTGGGCGATGGAAACTAGAAGGGTTGACATACCTACCCTCACCACAAGCTCCCAGAAAAATGTTGCCCTGTCATTTGAGTGCAAGGTGAAAAGTGCATCATAACATTTGCAGTGCTCCGTAATGGACAGCGATGTACTTTGCACATTGGCACCAAAGTTTGTCTTTTAAAAACGCAAAGTTTTTCCCACCTGTTGGTCCCATCACAGTGGTGTGAACTCCCCACACTGTGTCAGGTCTGGCTGAAAATGTCTGCTGTGTTGACAGGACTCACGAGGGCTGACATTTAAATGTCAGGAGGAACACAACAGGGGGATTGTCTCGGCCGCATCACTCAGCTAATTTGATCTCCCTGCTGGCGACAATCTCCCCGAGAAATAATGTTTGGGCATTATCCGACTGCCCGCTCGCTGTGCAGAAATGTACCCATTGTTCACAATTCATTTTATAAACCCACTGACTCCATGGCTATCTGGACTACACTTCTTCCCACTCTGCTTCCTGTAAGGACTCCATCCCTTACTCCCAATTCCTCCGCCTACGCCGCATCTGCTCCCAGGATGAGGTGTTCCACACCAGGGCATCTGAAATGTCCTCATTCTTCAGGGAACGGGGGTTCCCCTCCTCCACCATAGATGAGGCTCGCACCAGGGTCTCTTCCATACCCCACCACACTGCTCTCTCTCCCCATCCCCGCACACGCAACAAGGGCAGAGTCCCCCTAGTCCTCACCTTTCACCCCACCAGCCGTCACATACAACAAATAATCCTCCGTCATTTCCGCCACCTCCAACGTGACCCCACCACTCGCCACATCTTCCCATCTCCCCCCATGTCTGCCTTCCGCAAAGACCGCTCCCTCCGCAACTCCCTTGTCAATTCTTCCCTTCCCTCCCGCACCACCCCCTCCCCGGGCACTTTCCGTTGCAACCGCAAGAAATGCAACACCTGTCCCTTTACCTCCCCCCTCGACTCCATTCAAGGACCCAAGCAGTCGTTCCAGGTGCGACAGAGGTTCACCTGTATCTCCTCCAACCTCATCTACTGCATCCGCTGCTCTAGATGTCAGCTGATCTACATCGGGGAGACTAAGCGGAGGTTGGGCGATCGTTTCGCCGAACACCTCCGCTCGGTCCGCAAGAACCTACCTGACCTCCCGGTGGCTCAGCACTTCAACTCCCCCTCCCATTCCCAATCCGACCTCTCTGTCCTGGGTCTCCTCCATTGCCAGAGTGAGCAACACCGGAAATTGGAGGAACAGCACCTCATATTCCGCTTGGGGAGCCTGCAGCCTGCGGGCATGAACATTGAATTCTCCCAATTTTGTTAGCCCTTGCTGTCTCCTCCCCTTCCTCAGCCCTCGGGCTGTCTCCTCCCATCCCCCAGCCCTCGGGCTCCTCCTCCTCCTTTTTCCTTCCTTCTCCCCGCCACCCCCTAGCAGTCTGAAGAAGGGTTTCGGCCCGAAACGTTACCTATTTCCTTCGCTCCATAGATGCTGCTGCATCCGCTGAGTTTCTCCAGCATTTTTGTGTACCGTCCATAATTCAACGCAAGTTGGCATCAGCACGGCCAAGTCTCACTCTGAAAGACGATCATGGGAAAGTGGGAAAGTGGACGTTTTACAGCAGTCTCTGGGAAAGGCTGGTTTTACCTCAGGTGGGCAGAGAGCGAGCGAGGACAGAGAGCAAGATCACAATATACAGTAGAAATGACCTGTGTTTAAATATCATCTTTCATAACATCAGGGATGTCACAAAGTCCTTTCCACACAATGAAGATTTTTTTTTGTGTAGTCAATGGTGAACATTGCTTCTATATAGGGTGTGGTGCTCATAGAGAGTACAATCAAACCAGGATTGGCGATTTCATATGGATTTCAAGTTTTTATACACAATGTCTCAGATGGAATTTGGGCATTAAAGGGGTGCAGCGGTTAGTGCTGCTGCCACATGACTCCAGCAATCCAAGTTCGATCTTCACCTCGGGTGCTGTCTGCCTGCAATTTGTACGTTTCCCCGGTTTTCCCTCGCAACCCAAAGATGTGCGAGTTGGCAGCTGAATTGAGTCATCGAGCTGTACGGTACAAATACAGGTCCTTCAGCACACCATGTCTATGCCAACCATCATGCTTACCTGCAGTAATCCTACATGTCTGCATTAATCCCTTTATAACTTGCTTATTCCAGTGCCTATCCAGGTGCCTCTCAATGTTGTCACTGTTCCTGCCACCATGTCCCCTTTTGTCAGATGCCAACTATGCTTTGAATGAAAAATCTATCTCTTTAAACTTCCTCCCTCTCTCCTTGAACCAATGCCCCCACTAATTTTTAACACCCATATCATGGGAAACAGACACTGGCTATCTACCCACTCTAAGCCCCTCATTATTACAAACTTCTCCTTCGATCTTGGCAACATTCTTGATGAACAACAGACTAAGAACCCAATAAAAGGGCTCCCCAGTTACAGTCAACCTGACTTAAGGATCTCTGACTGTATGCACTCTCATACACCTTTTGAAAGCATTTTCAAGCAAGTAGTATTACTATGTCAGAGAATTGATTTTAAAATCCTGCTGCTCACCTATAAATCACTACATGGTTTAGGACCAAAGTATATCACTGACATGCTTCCACTATATAAGCCTTCTAGACCGCTAAGATCTTCTGAAACCAATCTGTTAGTGATTCCCAGAGTAAATACAAAACATGGGAAAGCAAGATTTAGTTACTATGCAACAAATAGCTGGAATAAACTTCCTGAAGATTTAAGACTTGCCTCAACTTTGACCACTTTTAAAACAAGACTGAAAACTTTTATGTTTACTTTAGCTTTCAGCTAAATCTTAACTACATTGCACTTTTAACTTTTGCACTTTTTATAATGCATTTTTAATTTTGCTTTTCTTTTCTTTTAGTTTTATTTTATTTTATTTTATTATTTTATTGTATGACATGTTTTTATGTGAAGCACTTTGAGTCTGCCTCGTGTATGAAATGTGCTATATAAATAAAGTTGCCTTGCCTTGCCTTGCCATGACTACAACTATTACTACTACTACTAGTAGTATCAATACTGCCATAACGAGTAACACTAATAATAATAAAATATCGTTGGTATTCATTAATGACTGGATACCTAAAACATAAAATTGTGCAGCACAGGAACAGGCCATTCTACCCACAATAACTGAGCTCAACATAATGCCATGTTAATCACATCTGCCTGCATGCGATCTTGACCCCACCATTCCCTGCATATGCATGTACCTGTCCAAACACCTCTGAAATGCCATCATCATATCTACCTCCACCACTACCTCTGGCAGCACGTTCCAGGCACCCATCATTTTCTGTGTAAAAAAAAAACTTGCCTTGTACATCTCCTTTAAACTTTCCCCCTCTGACCTTAAAGCCGTGTCCTCTAGAATTTAACGTTCTCCACAGAAAATTGACATTAGTGCACAAGGAGTGATGGAAGACCCAGGGTAGAGTTATTCTGAAAACTAACACACACTCAGTAGACTCAAAGGCCTCATCCTCCCTGCTGTAAAAGGCATTGTAAATGCTGTGCTTTGTTAAATGAGATGTGACTGAGTTTTTATAGCAGTGCTAAATCACAATTACAGCCAAACAACCTCTATAAACTTCAAGAATTTAACTAGAGTTTGTGATTTGCCATTCACTCAGAATAGCATTTCTAAAATCAATAGTTTTAAAAACAGTTAACTTTTATTATCTTAATGCTTATGTTTCAATTTTATCTTAATTCTTTGTGGAGGCCATAAACTTAATTTCATTTCCTATAAAATGCTTTCGAAAAACTGAAGGAAATTTGTTCTTTGCAATTCATGATTTGCCCACTGTGATTAGATTAGTTGCTCAACGGCCTCGTTGACATCACTCTCGCTAGGCTTCCTATTAGCAGTGGAGACTGTGCCTAATTACAAATCAGTAGGAGCGGAGGAAACTCTGGCCGCAGAATTCATTTAATCTTTGGGGACAAGCATCCAAGTGAACAGGGAGCTAATTATCTCATCAATTATATCATACTGAAACTTAAAGACACTCACATCAAATATCTCTTCCCGCTGTTTGACTGGGTGTATTTGACCTGTTCGCTTTCACCGATCAATGAGCAAACCCATTAAACCAACCTATATAGAGCATTCATTCCAAACATTCAAAGTAGGTGCAGGGGTGGGCCATTCGACCCTTCGAGCCAGCACAAACAATGCAGGATTTAGCAGAATGCTGCGTTAAGGCCAAAGAATTACAGTTACTTCAACAATTTGTACGGTTTGTACTGAACACTTTATTCTATGCACCTTAAGTTGCTTTTCAAATTATACACTGCTCTACCCAAATGACATAATGTTGATTTGTCCAAATTATCTGCAAAACAGAGCAAGTGTATCAATCCTAGCAGTTCTTTACAAAGGGCCTACAAATGCTGGTTTACACCAAAGATAGACACAAGATGCCAGTCTGAAGAAAGGTCTTGACCTGAAACATCACCTTTTCCTTTTCTCCAGAGCTGGTGTCTGTCCTGCTAAGTTAGTCCAGCATCTTGTGTCTATCTAACAATTGTTTATTTGGTTTGTGTGTAATATAAAGGCTCCAAGCCTATTTATTTAAAATAGATTTTTTTTAATACAGCACACAGAGAACGCCTTCTCTATCTTCCCAGTTTGGTTTTAACTTGAGTGTCAAATGTCACATGGGTCAGATTCAAAAATATACGTTGCATCACTCTGCTCTGCATCATGAAACTTCTTAAAAAAAAAAAGATATTTCCATCTCTACTGGTTCATGACATCTTTAAAAGTCAAAGCACAAATTGGTTTCCATTAATTGCCAGTTAATAATCATTTTGCATTAACAGTAATTATGAGATATGATGTTAATGGTCAGGAGTTTCTCAACCCAGTCGTTACATACTATTAGTCTAAAGTTCAAAGCAGCCCATTATTTATTACAAATGAAACTAAAAAGCATCAACATCAACAATTTTATAAAAGCACCAGAGCAAGACATTTTTATTTGACTACATTACTACCATTTCTCATTTTGTTTTTACGTCATTATTATTTCATAATTATATTACTTGATTTCACTTCTACCAACGGGAGTCTGAAACCCATCACCACCAGGTTTCAAGAACAGCTTCTTTCCAATAGCCACCAGGCTTGTAGAACACTGCACAACACTAACATCAACAATATGAAACTTCTATGGACTGTGTCTTTGCTTGCACTGTGGGACTTTGTTTTTTTTGCATTAGTATTGCAGTAATTAATTTATTGACTTTTTTTCATATTATTTGCGTGTATTGCAGTTACAGGCGTGTTAAGCTGGTGCAACTAAGAATTTCATGGTTCCATTGTCAGTACATATTACACGTAAACATTTGTCTCTTGACTTCTGCACAACTTGTTGTTGATCATTTTAAAGGCTGGCAAATTAATGTTCCCCACACAGGCCGTTCTTGGACAACAAACGGATTCCGATTTTACTGGTTTCGATTTTGTGCATATGGAAATACACAAAAAATGGCTCGACATGGTAAACATATCTCCACAATGTTGTAACAAATCACATTAAAAGTACATGAGACTGATGATAAAAAAAAACAATTACTAAAAGTGAGGCGAGAGGAAACTAGCTCTGCTGTCCGTAGGAACAGATATATATATATATATACGCACAACAGTTTGTGAATGTGATAATGCCATGGCATCTGGGCCGCATCTACAGGTGTCCATGAGATGGATGTTTGTAACCAGGGGGAAAGCTTGTAGAGGGATCAGAAGTTGTAGCAACTTCACCAAAAATAATCATTGCTATTCCTGCTCCCCAAATACCCCGAATAACTAACTCTGCATTAAATTTGATGGCAGGGGCCTGAACCAGTCACTGACATGGAAACTGCACAAAAATGCTGGAGAAACTCAGCGGGTGCAGCAGCATCTATGGAGCGAAGGAAATAGGCAACGTTTCGGCCCGAAACATTGCCTATTTCCTTCGCTCCATAGATGCTGCTGCACCCGCTGAGTTTCTCCAGCATTTTTGTGCACCTTCGATTTTCCAGCATCTGCAGTTCCTCCTTTAACACTGACATGGAAACTGTCTAGTGAAAGCCATTTTGTCTGTTTTTCTTTCTCAACATGGTCCATTTCCCCATAGAAAATGTCGTGTGGACGACAGATGGCGCAATGGGCTAAGCGTTCGGCTAGCGACCGGAAGGTAGCCGGTTCGAATCCCGCTTGGAGTGCATACTGTCGTTGAGTCCTTGGGCAAGACACTTCACCCACCTTTGCCTGCGTGTGAATGTGTGTGAATGTGTGTGAATGATTGGTGGTGGTCGGAGGGGCCGTAGGCTGCTAGATTAGCAGCCACGCTTCCGTCAGTCTGCCCCAGGGCAGCTGTGGTTACAGAAGTAGCTCACCACCACCGAGTGTGACTGAGGAGTGAATGAATAATGCGATAAAGCGCCTTGAGTATCTAGAAAGGCGCTATATAAATCCCATCCATTATAGATAATGACACTTATCTGCTTCCTGGGGCTTCCTGCCATCAGTCTGCAGGCAAACATCTTTCCACTGACATCTGATGTGTCTGACAACCTTGGCCTTTCTTCAGGTGCTGCACAGCACAGGACAGGCAATCCGTCATCCTTTGCCTGGCACCGTGAATGTAGCTGGGGTAGACATTCATCTTCTGTAGTAGTAGGCGCTATACATACAGTATGATTTAATGACAACAACACATTGAACTCTGCTTCTGAATGTTGTTGCTGTCGACATATTAAATCATACAAATGCCAAAATGCACTTCTAATTCTAGTTTAGTTTCCTGAAAGTGACCTGAAACTATATCCTGAAGCTTGGAGGTTCTACTGCAGTTGTACAGGGTCTTGGTGAGACCACACCTGGAGTATTGCGTACAGTTTTGGTCTCCAAATCTGAGGAAGGACATTATTGCCATAGAGGGAGTGCAGAGAAGGTTCACCAGACTGATTCCTGGGATGTCAGGACTGTCTTATGAAGAAAGACTGGATAGACTTGGTTTATACTCTCTAGAATTTAGGAGATTGAGAGGGGATCTTATAGAAACTTACAAAATTCTTAAGGGGTTGGACAGGCTAGATGCAGGAAGATTGTTCCTGATGTTGGGGAAGTCCAGGACAAGGGGTCACAGCTTAAGGATAAGGGGGAAATCCTTTAAAACCGAGATGAGGAGAACTTTTTTCACACAGAGAGTGGTGAATCTCTGGAACTCCCTGACACAGAGGGTAGTTGAGGCCAGTTCATTGGCTATATTTAAGAGGGAGTTAGATGTGGCCCTTGTGGCCAAGGGGATCAGAGGGTATGGAGAGAAGGCAGGTACGGGATACTGAGTTGGATGATCAGCCATGATCATATTGAATGGCGGTGCAGGCTCGAAGGGCCGAATGGCCTACTCCTGCACCTAATTTCTATGTTTCTATGTTTCTATGGAAGAGTAGCACCACATCAGAATCAAGCCGCTATTTTATGTCTGAAACACGCAGAAACGTTGCTGGAAGGACCTTGCAGGTCAGAGAGAGGGAGCAAGGTTAATGCTTCAGACCTATTCACAAATGCAACATTTCCAATGACATGGAACCAGGTGGTAATGTCATAGAGTCGCAGTGTCATTGACGTATACAGCATGGAAACAGGCCCTTCTGCCCACCGAGTCTGTGCCCACCTGCAACCATTTATACTAATCATTTCCTCATTGTTTATTTGGTTTAGTTTAGTAATACAGCGCGGAAACAGGCCCGACCAAGTCCGCGCCGACCAGCGATCCCCGTACACGAGCACTATCCTACACACTAGAGACCATTTACAATTTTTACCGAAGCCAATTAGACTAAAAACCTACATGTCTTTGGAGTGTGGGAGGAAACCGGCGGACCAGGGGAAAACCCATGCTGTCAAGGGGAGAACGTACAAACTCCGTGCAGAGAGCATCAGTAGTTGGGATCGAACCCGGGTCCCTGGCGCTGTGAGGCATCAACTCTACCGCTACGCTACCGTGTCACCCCAATTTCTCCACATCCCCTCGCGTTCTACCACTCAGCTACCCTGGTTGCTGGGGCAGCGAATCTGCCATACAAGGAGAGATTGATAGGATAGGCCAGGGATTTTTCTGAAAACAATAAGATGCAGGCACGCACCTTTAATAAACATACAAGTCACCTGGCGTGAAAACAAAGAAATGTGATTACCTTATTAGAGGTGGCAGTACATCACGCCTTCATTCCCCAGTTTAGGAGAATAACAGATGATCTCAATGAACCACACAACATACTCACAAGGCTTGACAGGCCAATGCAGAAAGTGTGTTGCTTCTGGCCACACAGTCTTGAAGTAAGAATCATTATCTCATTAGAGATGGTGAACCGTGTTCTAATGGTGACATGTGTGTCATGAACCAGTAGCATGCATACATTTTACTTATTGATAGCTTCCACAAATAAATTCTGTGTCTGTGTGATTGCCTGTTTATGTGTCTACGTGTATATGCGTGTGCACGTGCATCTGTGTGTGCATGTGCGTCAGTGTGTGCGTGTACATCTGTGTGTGTATGTGTGTCAGTGTGTGCATGTACATCTGTGTGTGCATGTGTGTCAATGTGTGCGTGTACATCTGTGTGTGCATGTGCGTCAGTGTGTGCGTGTACATCTGTGTGTGTATGTGTGTCAGTGTGTGCGTGTACATCTGTGTGTGCATGTGTGTCAGTGTGTGCGTGTACATCTGTGTGTGCATGTGTGTCAGTGTGTGCGTGTACATCTGTGTGTGCATGTGTGTCAGTGTGTGCGTGTACATCTGTGTGTGCATGTGCGTCAGTGTGTGCGTGTACATCTGTGTGTGCATGTGTGTGCGTGTACATCTCTGTGTGTATGTGTGTCAGTGTGTGCGTGTACATCTGTGTGTGCATGTGTGTCAGTGTGTGCGTGTACATCTGTGTGTGTATGTGCGTCAGTGTGTGCGTGTACATCTGTGTGTTGCAAACCAGTTGCAAGCAAAACTTTTACTTAATGATAGCTTCCACAAATAAACATTGCACCGACCGTTTTATCATTTACCTTTTTAATTTGTTAGCAACTCAAGTTCTAAAGCACACATGCACAGAAATACAGTGGCGCTCGGTAGCTGACTGTTCTGAGGATGGCTGCGATTTACAGGGGCGAGGTAGAACAAAGTTGACTTTGTAGGGAGACACCAGTGGGCTTATTAAAATATTTCAAGACTATGTAAAGCTAGAATAGACATACCCAAGGGCACCCAGAGCCGGCGGCTCTACAGCTCAAAGCAATTTACACTTCTGCTGAAGAGACGTGGTTAGGTCTGTCGCTAACCACAGAGGACTGAAATGCCCCCATCTGGCTCGGCAAGCAAGAACACAGCCGCATTCATGGAGTTTAAACAGAGCCAAAGGAAAGCAGTGGAGGGTCGCACCTCACTGGTGCTTGTCCATAGGGGACCCATAATCCGATGGCCAGCTATTTACTGAGGGGGACTGTAGGTTCATTTAAGCAGCCCGGTCCCCTGAATGGAGGCAAATCAGACACGTAACAATATGGAGTAATGAAGGGGACAAAGAATTTGTTTCCTGAGTAAATGTTCACACGCTATCACTGTATCCTATTACACACATCAAAAGAATGAAACCCACCGCATTCGGGAACAAAAGCAACTACATGGGAATACTCTTTTAAAAGAAAAACAGATTTCAACATTCTTTCGGAGTGAAGAGAAGCAATTTCCATGACACAATGTTTATGGCAAAAATTTGGCTTACATAGCATGATCTGGAGAGACAATATTGTTTGCAGGGATCGAGCAGCTGACACTGTCCATTCAAATCTGAATGCCATTACTTTCTGATATTTCTGCAGAATATTCATGGAAAACATGCAGAATGGAAAGTGCAATTTTAGTAACAAAGGGAAACAATCCCCTGACTGTGGGTTGCACTGAAAAGTCTGCTTTATTTGGCCTATTTTCCTTCTCTCTGGATGATACTGTTTGCATTGTAAATGCAATGCTGATGAAAAAGGAAATCTCCAGAGCCGTTCTCTCTGAAGCTGCCTTGCTTCCTCGGTGCATATCAATGGCAGCTTACTCACACAAAACACAAAGATCGTCTACTGTGGGCTGCAAGAACCCTGCACCGAATAGCTTTGCAGAACCTTACAGGGCAGCATAGTTGGTAGAGTTGCTGCCTTACAGCGCCAGATACCCGGGTTCAATCCTGACTACAGGTGCCGTCTGTACAGAGTTTGTACATTCTCCCTGTAACCGCGTGCGTTTACTTCGGGTGCTCCGGTTTCCTCCCGCTCACCAAAGACATGCAGGTTTGTAGGTTGTTTAAGAGGGAACTGCAGATGCTGGAGAATCGAAGGTTACACAAAAAAGCTGGAGAAACTCAGCAGGTGCAGCAGCATCTATGGAGCGAAGGAAATAGGCAACGTTGCCTATTTCCTTCGCTCCATAGATGCTGCTGCACCCGCTGAGTTTCTCCAGCTTTTTTGTGTAACCCAGGTTTGTAGGCTAATTGGCTTCTGTAAATTGTCGGCAGTGTGTAGGATAGAACTAGTGTGCGGGGATCGCTGGTCGGCGCAGACTCGGTGGGCCGAAGGGCCTGCTTCCACACTGTATCTCTAAACTAAACTAAAGCTGGGAAGTTGGGAGCATTGTAAAATTGACATTCAACTGTAGGTAGACATACAATGCTGGAGTAACTCAGCGGATCAGGCAGCATCTCTGGAAAAGGAATAGGCGATGTTTCGGGTCGGAACCCCTTCTTCCTCAGCCTGACCCGCTGAGTTATTCCAGACAGTTAAACTGATCTCATCAGCCTATACATGATCCATACCCCACTGCTCCCTGCCCCTCCATGTCCCTAACTAAAAGCTTCTTAAACGCCATTATCTTGTTTCAACTTTTTCGCAGTAAGTGAGACCATTCAAAGCGGGACCAAGCTATGGTTGTAGTGTCTGAAAGTGCAGATTCGCTGGTGCCGTGGGGGACAGAATGCCGATCAAGTCACACGTGGATGGTCAAATCACTTATTAACACAGAGCCACTTGATACCATGAGTGTGTACAACCTCAGACTGCAGCCAGCAGATTCACACACTGCTGCTGCATTGGCAACTGCTCCTCAGGGTGCTGTAACCTGGTGTGGAAAAATCCATACTGGTGACCTGCGATCATTAACCAGCTGATTGGATAACTGGATTGCAACAGGTTAGAGAGCCCATGGTACCAATTGAAACTCATTTGATTGACCTGAATGCATCCCAGCTGGAGGCTGATTTAATAAACTCCTAAACTGCCTAGTTTCATAAAATTAATGAGAGCGCATTCATCGACGCTGTGCTTGCTAAAAAGAGTTCTCCGCATCAATAATGCAGATCAATGTTTCAAAGTACCCCAGGGCCTTGTTTACCAGGATGTGTGGCTGTGGTGTTGTCTGTAAACGGCACTTACATGCCGCTGACAATTGGAATCTTTACTGTTGTCTCAGGTTCTTCGCTTTACGATTATTCCCTTGTATATTTATGGATCTGTTGTGGAACATTTGAGCTGAAACCGCTTCATTTTACTTGGTAATGTGACTCAGATGCCTCTTTGAATGCTCCTGTGTTTGAACATGCAACAGCAATGTTGGTTGTAGTACGGCTGGGAAACCAGGCACCAACTTGACACTCAGCCAATGTGACTGCATGAGTTTAGTTTAGAGCTACTGTGTGGACCAGGCACTTCGGCCCACCGAGTCCATGCCGACCTTCGATCGCCAGTTAACACTGGTTCTGTTATCAGACTGCCTACACATTCGGGGCAACTAGCTGAGGGTCAATTAACATAGAAGCCCAAGCATCTTTGAGGTTGGTGCGTGGGGGGGGAACCGGAGCACCCGGAGGAAACCGTGCAGTCACGGGGAGAACGTGCAAACTCCACAGTCTGCACCTGAGGTCAGGATCTAACCCGGGTCTCTGGTGCTGTGAGGCTGCAGCTCTACCAGCTGCGCCACTGTGCTATCCTAGGGTTAACGTCCCGACATTGGAGTTGTGACATTGACTCCAATGTTGGGTGAAGGCAAATTTCACCCACAATATCACCAGCAACCGGTCCTGGAATATCACCCGCAATATCACTAGTGATATCACCAGCAAAATCACCCCCAATATCGCCAGCAATATCACTAGTGATATCACCAGCAAAATCACCCCCAATATCGCCAGCCTTATATCGCTGGCAATATCACCAGCCACATCAAACCTATGGCCAAGAAAACAGATCATCTACTTTCTTAGAAGGCTCAGGAAGTTCAACATGTCCCCAACAACCCTCACCAACTTCTATTGATGCACCGGAGAAAGCATTTTATCAGATGCACAACAGCATATGTTGGGAACGGCTCCATCCAAGACAGTAAGAAATTGCAGAGTTGTGGACGTTGCCCAATCCATCACGCCTTCCATTGACTCCATCTACACTTCACGTGCCTGGGCAAGGCCACCAGCGTAATCAAGAACCAGTCTCACCCCGTTCACTCCGTTTTTTCCTCTTTCCCATCAGGCAAGAGGCACAGAGGTTTGACAAGGCATACCTCCAGATCCAAGGACAGTTTCTTCCCAGCCGTTATCAGGCAACTGAAGCATTCACTCACCAGCCAGTGTGGACGACCTCCCATCTACCTCATTGGTGACCTTTGATCTTGCACAAGACTTCACCTTGCACTAGATATTATACCCTACACCTGTACACTGTGGATTGTAATCATGTATCTATCGTCTTTTCTTTGATTGGATAGCATGCAACAAAAGCTTTTCAGTGTACCCGCATACACGTGACTATAATAAACTAAACTAATTATTTGACTCATTGATCCATAGAGTCATACAGCAGAGAAACAAGCCCTTCTACCCAATTTGTCCATGCTGACCAAGATGCCCAATCGAAGCTACTCCCAAGTGTTTAAGGTGTGGATTTCAGTCAGTTACCTCGACGGAAATGCGATATTCTCCGTGCCGCAACTACCCCCCCCCCCCCCCCCCCACCCCCCTTTGCGGCCTAACACGTGGAGTGTTGCGGCCTTTCCTGCAGACCAGCCCGGACCTTCAAGCTGCAGGCGTGATGCGGACTTAACATCGCGGAGCCGGGGATCCTTTGCCGGGGATCGCCAGAAGACGAGCTCCGTCCGCGGGGCCTGTGGATTTTAACACCGTGAAGCCTGCGGTCCCTGGTGAGAAGTGGCTGACACTGGAGCTCCATGCCGCAGAGTATTCCAATCCGTCCCGATGCCGGAGGTTTCGACCATCCCGACGAGAGGGCTTGGTCATCGACCTTCGGCAAAGGCAAGTGCGGAGGGTTCAATTGCCCCGACCACGGGTGAACAAAGGGGAATCATGACTGAACTTTATTGCCTTCCAGTGTTGATTCCACTGCGGTGGATGTTTATGTTAAATTAATTTTATGTGTGTTTGTGTTCTTTTCACTTAGAATGGCTGTATGGTACTCAAATTGTACTGTACCTTAGTTGGTTAAGTGACAATAACCACTAACTTGAACTATGCTGCACTGTTCTGTTCTATAGTCTTTCCAATTATCAGAAGACCAATACCTTTCTTGCAAGTTGTCTGGGGTATGGGCTGGAACAAAGAGAACTCTTGAACAAAGTATATTTGACAAATGTGGGGATTCAGTAGCATGGCCGGGTTGTACTGTCAGTGTCTGTAAGTTGGGTCCTGAGGCAGTGAGGGGTCTAGCCATTGCCCCAGAGGTTCCACATGCTCTCACCTGCTGATCTTATCTCACTCATCCAAATTACAGGACAGAAGACAAATCTCCCCCCAGAAATGGTATCTGCATGTTTGTTGTTCATGATTTACTTGTTGCATCAAAACCACATTATCCAGTAATCTTTGTTCAGTGACCAAAGTCAACTGACAAGAATATCACTTATTGGAGTGCAAGATGCAAATATCGGGAACAAAATAATTTCCACATTAATTCCAGTTCTCGGTAAAAAAAACTTTGCAATTTGGAAACCCTGGGCAGAATCCATCTGCAACAAGACGGGGCTGGGGATTAGACTGAGAATTTCTTTAAGTGAGACTGTATGAGTGTGGTGTGAACAAGTTGAACATGTCAATTTTCCTTGTTCATAGTTTACACAGATAAATATTGCACTAAGCTGTATTACCTTTTACCAATGCCCCCCCAGTCACTATGGGAATACATATCTGACCACCGTTTTGTTCCAGTCAGAAACTTGGTTCCCCTCCTCCAGACACATCTCCATGCTGTTGAATATAGAACGAGAGTTCACGTCTGTCTGACGAACTTTATGGCCTATGCTTAACTCCTGGTGAGGGTCTGGGTTCCCCGATCAGGCTCTCATCTGTCAAGCAGACACTTTGCAGTGAAGTGCTTAGTCTCACACAACTGGAGAAGATTAAAACCTGGTTTAAAACTACTGCATTCTTGGGCTCTCTGTGTCCAGTTACATTGCCGAAAAAGTGACCATAACTCATTTAGTACAATTAAAATGAAGTCTCTTAAATCTTAAAGTGTATGTCTGTTTAATATATCGTAGTCTATCAAGAGTTTGCTGTCATGAAAGGTTCAAGAAAACACTTAAGTTAAACCCTTCGTTGGCAAAAAAAGCCAGTATGGTTTCTGTTCAGGAGTAACCTTCAATTCCCTTCAATAAGTTACAATAATTTAAAATCTCTAATTTCAATCCCATTTAGGGCAAATTGTTATGCTGGCTGCAAGCAACATGAATTTGATTTTTTTTTTAAATTATTACATTACTGTACATTCACGTAAAAGGTGAAAAGTCAGACTGGATTTCTCTATTCCTGTTTTTTGAAGTCTGCTCATGCAAAAGCAATGATGTTCAGAATGAACACTATCCACATGTACATCAGAGCTGTTGCTCAGAGGGCTGTCAACTTGCGGAGTGGGCTGGAGAGAGCAACATGATGTATTGACCCAAGTACTCCTCTCTATTGTACCTGCAAAGCAGGGCAACTGGTCCTGCCCTAAATGTAAAGACAAAGTACATAGACATTCAATCCTTCATTTTCCTCCTTGAAGCAGTGGGCTCCTACTTTAAGATCTACCAATTTTCTGAAGATGGGTCCCGACCTGAAATAACACCCATTCCTTCTCCCTAGAGATGCTGCCTGTCCCACTGAGTTACTCCAGCATTTTGTGTCTATTACCAATTTTCTGAGTCAAGTGTGCTCTTCAACACAGAGAGCCTCATGGTCAGGATCAGTGATGCGGTCACCTGATGGTCAAAATGTGGGATGAAGTATCCCATCATCGAGCAATGGTGCAGCAGAATTGATCCTTCCATTGGCCACTGCATTCAGAATGTTGATACTATCAATGCATTTCAGGATATTGACGGGTCGGCTTGGTTTGGCAACTCAAATTCCCAGGAATGAAGGAGATTACAAGTGGTGAACATTGCCCAATTCATCAGGGCTACTGATCTTCCCACCATCGAAGGGATCTAAAAGAGGCACTATCTCAAAAAGGCAGCCAACATCATCAATCACACACACATACACACATACACACACACACACACACACTCTCACGCACACACACACACGTACACACACACGCACACGCACACACACGCACACACACACACGCACACACCACCCTCGCCATGCTCTCATTTCACTCCTGCCATCGGGAAAAAAGGTATAGGAGTCCGAAAACTGCAAGGTCCAGATTCAGGAACAGCTTCTTCCCAACAACCATTAAGCTATTGAACACAATGAACTCCAACTAAACTGCGAACTATGAACTGCCTGGGTTGCACTTGGGACTTTGGTCTTTGTTTTGTTTGTTGCTCTATACTGGCACTCTCCGACATACATAGTAGGCAACTGGGCATGCAATTCCTGAGGCCCATGTGGTCTTCGCGCATGGCCTCCACGTCGAACAATTTTACACTTGCGCAGTAGCACTACCATTTGCGACTTACGTAACATCCCACTTACACAAGGGTCCGCGGGACATAACCCTTACGTAGGTCGGGGAGCGTCTGTATTGTTTTTTTATTTATTGAAGTCCTTGTACTTTGTTTGTTTATTGTGTTAGCTACTGAGTACTGTGATGTACTGTAATTACAGACCTGTTTTACTGCTGCAAGTCAGAATTTCATTGTTCCATATCAGGATATATGACAATAAAACACTCAACTCTTCAGGCACCAGGATGGTGACAACTATGACATCATCGTCCCCCTCTGTCATCCCTCTAGAGAAAATAAACAAAAGCTGAAAACAAAACATTCAAACCATCCATCTCGCAAAAGCTGAGACAAGAACTCAAACTCCAATCTAAAGACACAATCAGAAAATTCAGTAGTCTGAAGAAGGTCTCCATCCGAAATGTCGCCCATTCCTTCTCTCCAGAGATGCTCCTTGTCCCGCTGAGTTACTCTGGCATTTTGTGTCTTCCTTATAACAAAATTCAGCCTCAGGAGAGTTAAGGGCATCCAAAACCAGACAGGTGAAGACAGTTAATACATTAGTGTTTACTATGTTTAACCTGCAGTAAAACTATCTAACCACAGCAACTCAACTCCTGCACCACTGTGCAGCCCCACGTTATTGCAGACTTGCCAAAGTGCCTCAATACTTCCAACAGCTGTGGCCACAGAATGTTGGGTGAGTTTACACTAGTTGATATCAGTGTACCATGGCAAAGCATACTCAACACATGAAAGAAAGAACATTACATAGAAACATAGAAATTAGGTGCAGGAGTAGGCCATTCGGCCCTTCGAGCCTGCACCGCCATTCAATATGATCATGGCTGATCATCCAACTCAGTATCCCGTACCTGTCTTCTCTCCATACCCTCTGATCACTTTAGCCACAAGGGCCACATCTAACTCCATCTTAAATATAGCCAATGAACTAGCCTCAACTACCCTCTGTGGCAGAGAGTTCCAGAGAGTCACCACTCTCTGTGTGAAAAAAGTTCTTCTCATCTCGGTTTTAAAAGATTTCCCCCTTATCCTTAAGCTGTGACCCCTTGTCCTGGACTTCCCCAACATCGGGAACAATCTTCCTGCATCTAGCCTGTCCAACCCCTTAAGAATTTTGTAAGTCTCTATAAGATCCCCCCTCAATCTTCTGAATTCTAGAGAGTATAAACCAAGTCTATCCAGTCTTTCTTCATAAGACAGTCCTGACATCCCAAGAATCAGTCTGGTGAACCTTCTCTGCACTCCCTCTATGGCAATAATGTCCTTCCTCAGATTTGGAGACCAAAACTGTACGCAACTGAGAACTGTGGTCTCACCAAGACCCTGAACAAATGCAGTAGAACCTCCCTGCTCCTATACTCAAATCCTTTTGCTATGAAAGCTAACATACCATTCGCTTTCTTCACTGCCTGCACCTGCATGCCTACCTTCAATGACTGGTGTACCATGACACCCAGGTCTCGCTGCTTTTCCTAATCGGCCACCATTTAGATAATAGTCTGCTTTCCTGTTTTTGCAACCAAAATGCATAACATCACATTTATCCACAATTATAACTTCTAACAGCCTGGAGCAATTAGGTATAGATATCACAATTAAATCTCAATTCCTTGTTTGGAAAAACAATTCATCTTTGTGCTTGACTGCAGAACACAATCATCATAGTCTTCAATCTTCATCTCAGATATGGAGATTGAGTATTTGCACGATGCATTATTCCAAGTCAGATACAGTTTTTGTTTGAGTAGTGCTGTTTCTTGTCGATATTTCTGGAGATGAATCAAATTCTTGCATCAGATCCAATGGTTACTGACACCTTTTCAATGATTTATTCCACTTACAATAGTGAAAAGATAACGAGCCAGAAATTCCAGGTGCCCACAAGGGCAAGGTGGTTTAGGGTACTTGGCAGTGACATTCTATCCTGCACAAGGCCCCTGGAGGTCAAACAGGAGCAGGTAGAACCTTGTCCAACAAAGGTCTTTCCACTGTTTGCTGTGTGCAGCAAGTCAGTTGGGCTGGAGGTACTGTATATAGAACATACCTAGAACATAGAGCAGTACAACACAAGAACAGGCCCTTCGGCCCCCAATGTCCATGCCGATCACAATGCCAAGTTCAACTAATCTGCTCTGCCTGCATATGACTCCTCTATCCCCTACGTATTAAAGTGCCTATCTAAAAGCATCTTAAATGCCATCCACCGCCATCCCTGGCAGTTTTCTGTGTAATAAAACTTGTCCCCCAAATTTCCTGTAAACCTCCCTCCCCCTGACCTTAAAGCTACGCTCGCAAGTCTAACTTTTCCACCCTGGCAAAATGGTTCAGATTGCCCACGCTATCTAGCCCTCTCTTAATTTTATATACTTCTATCTGGTCTCCCCCCAACCTCTGATGCTCCCCAGAGATAACATTCCAAGTTTGTTCGTTGTCTCCTTATAGATGCCTCTGCGTTTTTCCTGTAATGGGGTGACCAGAACTGCACACAATACTCCATCATGTGACTCAATGCCCTGACCGATGAAGGCGAACATACCACACCTCCTTTACCACCCCATCCACCTGTATCATTACTATAATGGGCCTGTCCCACTGTACAAGCTAATCCAAGAGCTCTCGCGAGTTTAAAAAAAAAAAATCAAACTCGTGGTACATAGAATGTACGCTGCAGGTATGTCGGAGTTCGGGACGTCTCTTAGCGGCTTGTAGCGCTAACGGCAGGTACTCGGGAAACGTGGTAAGCTCGTGAAGACTCGTGAAGATCTTTCAACATGTTGGAAAATGTCCACGAGAGCCCCGAGTACCCACGAGCGGCCATTACCGTAATTCTCCGAGTTCGAATCGGGGAAACTCGGGAGAACTCTTGAATTAGCTCGTACAGTGGGACAGCCCCATAACAGGGTTAGATCGATGGGCCAGGGAGTGGAGGAAGGATCAGGAAGTATCAGAGCATCACAGGATGGGTGTTGATTGTCAGGCTGGGGCCACTCATACGTGAGGTCACAGTGTTTCTGATGAAGGGGTGATGGGTGGAGGTAACAATGGGGAGAGTGGGGAGGGGGTTTACAGGAGGGGCAGGGATGGGGATGTATGGTGATGGCTGACCAGGCAGCGGACTGGCGATGACAGTGTGAGGGGGACATTGAGGAAGGTGGTCAAGGTGACCCTGACATCATCTGCAGACAGGATGCATTGAAGCAAACCCTAAGAAATCACTTAAAGAAGATCTATATGGAAAACAATGACCTTCCCAGACTCCTTGGTCATGGATGGGATAAGGTAGTGGCATGTAGCAAGCCTTAACCCTCCAATTAAAGCCGCTCACCTCAAGGAGGTCTGAGGTCCATAACATTTGTGCAGCATGATTGTACAGAGGTTTACTGAAGCAGCATCGAATGTATGTTGACATCTCTGCAAATGCTCAATCGAGCCCTGCATGTATGTTCCCTGTGAACCGAGCACCTCCAGGAACTGGCTACCCCTAGACTAGGTGGCGCAGCAGGAGAGTTGCTGCCTTACAGTGCTTACAGTGCCAGAGACCCGGGTTCGATCCTGGCTACGGGTACTATCTGTACGTAGTTTTACGTTCTCCTCGTGACCTGCGTGAGTTTTCTCCGAGAACTTTGGTATTCTCCCGCACTCCAAAGACGTGCAGGTTTATTTATAGGTTAGGCACAAACAGCTGGAGTAACTCAGCGAATCCGACAGAATCTCTGGAGAAAGGAAATTGGTGACATTTTGTGTCGAGGGCATTCAAGTTAAATTGGCTTGGTATAAATGTAAAATTTGTCCCTAGTGTAGGAGAGTGTTAATGTGCAGGGATCGTTGGTTGGTGTGGACTCGGTGGGCCGAAAGGCCTGTTTCTGTGCTGTATCTTTATCTAAACTAAACCTCATTGGGTTTAGTAGATGGATTTCAGATACAGTCCTGCAGTGCACAAAAACATTATGCTATGAATGGAATTCCTAGACCGTAGGAATTTGATTCTGGCGTGTGGCACCAATTTGGTGTTAACTAAACAGTGGATTAATCCATGTGTTCAAGAAGGAACTGCAGATGCTGGAAGATTGAAGGTACACAAAATTGCTGGAGAAACTCAGCGGGTGCAGCAGCATCTATGGAGCGAAGAAAATAGGCGACGTTTCGGGCCGAAACCCTTCTTCAGACTGATGGGGGGTGGGAGGGGAGAAGGAAGGAAAAAGGGGAGGAGGAGGAGCCCGAGGGCGGGGGGATGGGAGGAGACAGCTCGAGGGTTAAGGAAGGGGAGGAGACAGCAAGGGCTAGCAAAATTGGGAGAATTCAACATTCATCCCATCAGGATGCAAGCTGCCCAGGCGGAATATGAGGTGCTGTTTCTCCAATTTCCGGTGTTGCTCACTCTGACAATGGAGGAGACCCAGGACAGAGAGGTCGGATTGGGAATGGGAGGGGGAGTTGAAGTGCTGAGCCACTGGGAGTTCAGGTAGGTTATTGCAGACTGTGCGGAGGTGCAGCAGCATCTATGGAGCGAAGGAAATAGGCAACGTTTCGGGCCGAAACCCACGGGTGCAACAGCATCTATGGAGCGAAGGAAATAGGCAACGTTTCGGGCCGAAACCCAAGGGTTTCGGCCCGAAACTTTGCCTATTTCCTTCGCTCCATAGATGCTGCTGCACCCGCAGAGTTTCTCCAGCTTTTTTGTGTACCTTCGATTTTCCAGCATCTGCAGTTCCTACTTAAACCCAAAATATATTGTTAAAATAAAAAAAGGTTGAGAAAAAAAAGTGTAGAGTGAACGATAAAATATTATAAAACTTTTGCATTAAGATTAGGATACCAGTGTAGCAACATTGAATTCATTCATCTGAAGTTCTTCCCTTCACAATTTTGGCGAGGGAAAGCCAGGTTTAAAAATAAACCTGTTAATTAGAGAGGAAGAAATGTTGTACAAGTGCTGTAGCATTTGTTGGTAGCCCGCAGTGTGTTGAAAGCCAAATCAGGAAGACGTTTCATCTAAACTGCTACTTTAACCTTGCTGGCTCTCTTGTCTGCGTGCGTGTAGTGGCTGAGGCAAGGCTTAGAGTCTAATTGCTTCTACCTGCCAAGTATCCTGACATAAGTGAGCCAGCGGGTGGAATCTCTCAAAAAAACATTGCACATCACACCTGGGTGTTTTGATTAGCTTAAAGCATCTCAGCCAAATATAGCCCCTTCAGTATTTTTTATACATCCACAATTACAGATGCAAAGGAGAAAACGTTGCCAATTGCTGTCTTCCTTCCTGCTCTGCAGCTGATCCCACTTTTTGTTTTTGCAAACTCTTCCATCCAACATTGATCAGCTCTTCTTGAGAGCAGCACAGTGGTGCAGCTGATAGAGCTGGGTTACTTGGCGTTAGAGAAGTCAATATTCATACCTCTGGCTGCCTGTAGTATGCATATCGACTTCTACCTTCAAGTAACCCTTGCTTTCCTTCGCTCTCCATCCATTCCCCATCCGAGTTCTCCGACCAGTTTGGCTGTCCTTCTGATTAAATTTTACTTTGTATGCCTCGTTGTCACCTTCCCCAAGCTAACAATGCTTTATTCTACAGTTTATTTGATCTTCGTCCCCTTCGATCTCTCGTTTTCATGACTTACCCTTCCATATCTCTCGTTTCCCTCCCTGAACCCGGAGATGTTAGTGGATCACTTCTCGTATCCCACGAGCCACCCCTCTGTGAAGGTGGGCGTGGATAATCACATGTACCATCATCTTCACTGCACCAGCACAGCCACTGATGTCTTTAAAGCTGGCCCAAAGTTCACGGTCCACCAGGGAGCAGTAAGCCCCATCCTCCTGTATGTTTCAAAGACCTGTATCTCCATCAACGGGCACCTGAAGGAATTGGAATGGTAACACCCATGTTTTCTCCATAATACCCTTCCTAAGCAACAGCCAGGATAATCAAAGTAATGTCAGTGTCCTCTTCCAGGTCAACCTCCCCAACACAGAGGTACTAATTACACTCAACTAGTTCCAGTAGGCAGGTCACCACGTTCACATGCCCAACATTAGACCCCTGATATGTGATTAAGTTTTGTCCTCAAGTAGGAACCAATTTTAAGTAATACCCCCTCACCCCATCTCTTTCCCCCCCCCCTACCCCCCCCCCCCCCCCCCCCCCATCCCTGTGCATACCCATTTCTCCCATTATTCCTCCCGATTTCCCACACCCCTATCCTCTTCAATTTCTCTTCCTCTGGCTTTACATTTCATTCTTCTTCTCTCCGTATCTGAGGACCCCTTTGGTCTCCTTTTCATCTGTAGCCTTTGTCATTCATTCCACCCATCTGCCAATAACCCCTGCCCCCCACATTCACCGGGCTTTGTCCTGCCCCTACACGTTTGGCCAGCTGTCTCCCCTCCACTACAATCAGTCTGAAGGGTTCCGACCCAAAACGTTGCCTATCCAATCCCCTCCACAGATGTTGCCCGACTCGCTGAGTCACCCACCATTTGTGTTTTGCTCAAGATTGCAACATTTGTCCTTGTGTCTCCATCAGACTCCTGAAACAGGCGTTCAATTCCCAGCTCCATCATGGCAAGACATTCAGAGCAGGGCAAAGGAAGTGGAACAAAGGATGTCCGCAAAGCTTTCTTTTAAACTGAAGTGTCTTCACTGGCTTGTGGGAATTCCTGGCCAATGATCAAATTGTGCCCAGGATGGTGCTGGGAATATCGGGAGCGTACGGGGCCCAGTGGACAGGGCAGGAGAAGAGGACCACCACCCAAACGGCAAATCTATCCTCCTCTCCCCTGCACCTCCTGTCCTCTGTCCCACAGCCACCCATCCTCACAGGGCCACCGAAGAGAAGCTTGGGTGAGGGATATCTTTCCCCTACTTCAGCATATTTGACCATTCAGGCCAAGTTCAAGGTTGAACTTCACAAGGTCTGTCTGAGCCTTTGCTGGTCCAAAATAACATGCTCATTTAGTCATTTAGTGCAAGTCAAGGCTAAACCCATTGCTGAGGTTACTGCCTGATAGGATCGCTGTGACCGGGGAGAATACACCTTTGATTAGGACAGAGTATCAAAATGATAACACTTTTCAATCACAGAATGCTAGGCCATCCGTAGCAAAACGAGTATCTGGATTCATCGGCTATTCACTGTTCACAGAAAGCTTTGAAATGCCCGAACATATTCTGAAGCTGTGTGATGTACGGTGGTGTTAAAGATATTGTGATAGACACAAAGTGCTGGAGTAACTGGAGCGGTACGGTGGTGCATAGGGGCGGCACGGTGGTGCAGCAGCAGAGTTGCTGCCTTACAGCGCCAGGAACCCAGGTTCCATCCTGACAACGGGTGCTGTCTGTATGGAGTTTGTACATTCTCACTGTGACCACGATATTCAAAACTGACTTATCAATTGGGTTGTGGTCCCATTGCAAATATGCCATTCTACAAAGTTATTTGCCTACAGTGGCGCAGCGGCAGAGATCCGGGTTCAATCCTGACTACATGTGCTGGTCTGTACGGAGCTTGTACCTTCTTCCCGTGAACTGCATCGGTTTTCCCTGGGTGCTCCGGTCTCCTCCCACCCTCCCAAAAGGTTTGCGGGTTAATTGGCTTGGTCAAAATTGTAAATTGCCCCTAGTGTGTGTAGGATAGTGTTAGCGTACAGGGATCACTGTTTGGTGTGGACTCAGTAGGCCAAAGGGCCTGTTTCCGTGCTGTATCTGTAACCTAAATTAAACCAGGTTAGGCAGCATCGCTGGAGAAACCCGGAGACACTATATATAATGTGGCCGAACATATACTGATGTATGATGGTATTAATGATATTAATCTCCACGGTGCTACTATATATAATATATAACAGGCCTAAACATATGCTGCGGTGCCAAGATAAGTACAATTTCTTCTTCCATTTTACTCGAAAGCTGATGTGAAAGAGTCCAGCTCTACTGAAGCCTCAACTGGGGCAACAAGTATACTGTGAAAGTCCAGGAACAAACACAAGACTGGTCTTTTGTTTCATTTGCCTGGCTGCATGAGAGCGGCAGACTGCATCAACTTGCTTTCCACATTGTATTGAGCATCAGTGTAAATGTGCCAAGCAGCGTGCTCGGAATTGTTAGTGGCGTGTCCGCCGATACAGCCTTGAATAATGCATCTCTATCACAATGCTCACCCCAGCACCACCATCTGTGAAGCTCTCTCTCTCTCTCTCTCTCCCTCTCTCTCCTTCTCTCTCTCTCTCTCCTCCCTGCGTTCTTGGCAGGCGATAAGACCCCCAGGTTCAATCAGAAGTTTGATCTCCATTTTAAACCGACCGCACAGCCGCCCCAGTGCCACAATGTGGGAGTACAAAGGAGACCGGCACATAGCTTGAGGAGACCACCGGACAGAAATGAAATCACTGGGAAACGTGTGAAGCGAATGCCTTAGGTAAGCTCCATTCAATTTTGTTTTTTAGTTTAGTTTAGAGTTACAGAGCGGAAACAGGCCCTTCGGCCCACCGGGTCCGCGAAGGCCAGCGATCCCTGCACGGTAACGATACCTTACACCCACTAGGGACAGTTTTTACATTTATCAAGCCAATTAACCTACAAGCCTGCACGTCTTATACGGAGTGTGGGCGGAAATCGAAGAACTCGGATAAAACCCACGCAGGTCACGCAGTTTACTGAACTCAGTGACGATTTCCATAGGAAACACTAAGATATATTTGAATCGCTGGAACAATTCCTCGGTGGCGCAGGGGTAGAGTTGCTGCCTTACAGCACCAGAGACTCAGGGTCGATCCTGACTATGGGTGCTGTCTGTACAGGGTTTTTTATCTTTTCCCTGTGACCGTGTGGTGTTTCTCCATGTGCGGACGTGGCTTCGAAGGACGAGAAGCCGAAGCAAAGAAGTGGAAGCCAAATAACCGAACGGAAACGAAGCCGAAACGCCAACTAACCAACAGGGTGGGACACCTAAAAGCATGTAAAAACTCACCGAAGACCGCTCTGCCAAAATGATGAACGCAGATTTCTGGACCAATCGCTGACAAGGCCCATCCAGTAATTCTAACCTAATCAGGCAGCTGGAGGAAGAAGGTTCACCTGTAACATCACCTATCCTTGTTCTCCAGAGATCCTGCCTGATTCACTGAGTTACTCCAGCACTGTTGGGTGCTTTGTTTGCTTGAATTCTAACAGTAATTCAGTCAAAATTCTAACAAATTACTCTAACTGGGCCAGTTTTATTCTGCTCACATTTCCATCAATTCCAACACTACCGCTCATCCACACATTCGGGACAACTTAGTGTTCAATTTACCAATCAACCCTAATATCTTCGGTATGTGGGAGGAAAAAGAGAGCAGAGAGAATAAAGCGGGCATCGCATGATGAGCATGCAAACTCCGCGCGGCCAGCACCGGAAGTCAGGACTAAACCTGAAATTATTAAAGCACTTTGAGAATTTGCAGTTGCAGCATTGTGAGGCAGCGACTCTATTATTACAGTGCTGCCCTGTGCTTGGGGGCTTAAACACAAAGGGTTCTAGACAGGAACAGTGGCCTCACATTATGGTGCAATGCAGGACTGGTGTCACCTGTGCAGAATTTGAGTGTGCAAGCTGCTCTCATGTGAGGGTCTTCGCAAGCCTTGTTGCTCTTGCATAATGGAATATGTTGTGAGACATTCAGAAGCATTCAGTAACAGATCTGCCCCAACACGACAGAAGGATGAGGGGGTACCTCATTGAAACTTGCCAAACAGTGAAAGACCTGGATAGAGTGGATGTGGAGAGGATGTTTCCACTAATGGGAGAGCCTAGGACCAGAGACCATAGGCTCAGAATTAAAGGACGTACCATTAGAAAGGAGATGAGGGGGAATTTCTTTAGTCAGAGGGTGGTGAATCTGTGGAATTCATTGCCACAGAAGGCTGTGGAAGCCAAGTCAATGGATATTTTTTTAAGGTGGAGATTGACAGATTTTTGATTAGTGTAGGTGTCAGGGGTTATTGTGAGAAGACAGGAGAATTGGGTTGAGAGGGAGAGATAGATCAGCCATATTGAATGGCGGAGTAGACTTGATGGGCCCAATGGCCTCATTCTGCTCCTAGAGCTTATGAACAACAGCAGGGTAGGAATGGATCCAGCTGTTTTGCTAGATGTGAAATGGCTGACAGTGACGGTAGCTGTTGGAGATCAGAAGTGCTCTGTTCTCCGAGCTCATAATCCTAACTTAAATGAGTCAAAATAAATAGCCTGTGGAACGTGGGTCATCGAATCAGTGTTGATGAAAATAAAGTAGCAAATATGAATATGTCAGGCACTTGTAATAAAACAAGAAAACACTCGATAGGCCGGGTGGCATCTGTGGAGAAAGAAACAGTCAACATTTCAGATCAATGACCCCTCATCAAAACTCTTCTGATGAAAAGTCAAAGGACTAAAATGTTTCTCTCTCCCCAGAAGCTGACTGTCCTGCTGAGTATTCCCAGCAACTGCTGTTCTGTTATCTGATCCTCAGCATCCAATGTGCCTTGCATTTGTGGAGAGAATATAGGTTCTGTGTGGAGTATTGGCAGCTACGTTCCTCACTTTGTAACGGTGCAGTGCCTGAAACCCACTTCACTGTGACATTGATTCCCCAGAATAACTGCAGCAAAAGGGATTTCCATGACAGCTTACGGTGAGAGATTGCTCCCAATTCTATACTTGCCACTCTCTCACACGTAATCGCCCGCTTTGGCCCCCCCCGCAGGTTTGATGAGATATCCGCAGATGGGACATGATCGTAAAAACAACGCTGGGATTTGGTGCTCTCACGGGGCACTTGGATAACTTTATGAACAGAGAGTCAAGTAGAGTTTAATGTCCTCTTCGCACACAAAGTGATATACAGGTACGATGAAAATCTTGCTAGCGGCAGCAACTCAGACAAACACAAAGCAGATAAATTATATGCAAACTACACAAGAGAGTAAAATAAAAATACTAAGTGTGTGAAATCTACCCCCTCCATCATCAGTGAGGAGAGAGAACTGCAATCAAATGTTTGAATTGCCTTTGAATTGTCATTTCTGTGAGCACAGACACATTGTGCCTAGGTAGACTAAAGTGCTGGAGAAACTCAGTGGGTGAGGCAGCATCTATGGAGCGAAGGGATAGGTGACTGAGGCTGAAGAAGGGTCTCGACCCGAATCGTCACCTATTCCTTCGCTCCATAGATGCTGCCTCACCCGCCGAGTTTCTCCAGCATTTTTGTCTACCGTAGATTTTTCCAGCATCTGCAGTTCTTTCTTAAACAGTCGTATAGTGCCAGTAACATGTAGTGCCAGTGGCCCAGTGCAGTCTTGACTGCTGATACCATCTGTGTGGGATTGCATATTCTCCCTACGACTGTGTGGATTTCCATGAGGTTCCCTGGTTTCCTCCCGTTCATGCCAAAGGTAGATGTATTGGTAGGTTAATTAGCCATTACATATTTCCCTTGATGTATAGGAAACTAGTAGAACCTGTGGGCAGTCAATGGGAATCTGGGAAGGATAAAATAGGATTGGTGTAAATCATGCTTGGTGGTCAACATAGACTCGATGGGCTGAAGGGCCGGTTTCAATGCTCTCCTGCACTATGTCTCGTTGGAAAAACCCAGACCAGTTGCTCTATTTTTGCAAATGGAGCTGGGACCAATTGGTAGGGATTAGCATGGTTGCCCTGGTCATTATTTGCTCCCATCTGTAATCAAGGAAGAAAGTTTTGGATATGCAGGGACTGGAAGGATTTGGACCATGTGCAGATGTGCAGATGTGATCACGTTTTCTTTGCATCATGTTCAGCTGGTCTATGTTCAATGTTAAAATGCAGTACCCTCACACCGTCTGCAGAGTGTAGCTGGCAGCACCACACATGGTGGGCCTCATTGAAACATGCAGAATAGTGAAAGGCTTGGATAGCGCGGATGTGGAGAGGATGTGTCCACTAGTGGGAGAGTCTAGGGCTAGAGGTCATAGCCTCAGAATTAAAGGACGTTCTTTTAGGAAGGAGATGAGGGAAAATGTAGTTAGTGAGAGGGTGATGAATCTGTGGAATTCTTTGTCACAGAAGATGACTGTGGAAGCCAAGTCAGTGGATATATTTAATGCAGCGATAGATAGATTCTTGATTAGTGTGGGTGTCAGAGGTTAAGGGGAGAAGGCAGGATAATTGGATTAGGAGGAAGAGATAGATCAGCTATGATTGAATGGCAGAGTGGACTTGTTGAGCCGAATGGCCTAATTCTACTCCTATTCCTTATGACCTTATGACATGAAAAGCAACATTCTTGGTTTGTCTCCGACCGCAGAGAACCATTTGTGCAACGGTTGGTGCAGCAACAGAAGATAAGCCTTTGCTATTTCATTTACCAGCAACTGAGTCAAAGAGTCATTGAACTAAACTGTGCAGTGAAAGGCCCAAACCTCTAGTTACCCTCTCCCGATTCTCAGTCTGAAGAAGGGTCTCGATCCAAATCGTCACCTATTCCTTTTCTGTCTGTCCGGCCGAGTTACTCCAGAATTTGTTGTAATTGTAATTGTAATTAATTTATTGGCCAAGTATGTAAAAACATACAAGGAATTTGATTTGCCATACAGTCATACCGAAAAAGCAACATGACGCACACCTACATAAACATCCACCACCGAGCACTGTGATGGAAGATAATAAAATAATTATCTTCCTCCCTTCTTTTCTCCCACAATCGGGACAGTCGAACCATCCAGAGTCGGGACGATCGAAGCTCCCACATTAGGGCGATCAAAGCTCCTGTGATCGGGGCTGTCGAAGCTCCTGTGGTTGGAGCTCCCTTAGTCGGTCCCTAACCAAGGGACCGTGAGCTCTGCGATGTTAAGTCCGCAGGCTCCCACCGTTGGAGCTCCCAAAGTCGATCACCAATGTAGGTACCATGATGTTAGGCCGCAGTGCGGACGGAGATACGATACGGAAAAGGCGCATCTCTGTTGAGGAAAGAGATTAAATAAGATCCCCCCCCACATAATATAAAACTAAAGATACACAGAAACATACATTTAACTACAGACTAAAAACAACAAAAGAAGAAAAGGATGAGAGACCGTTGGCGAGGCTGTCATCGTACGGCGCCACCTGGTTGGTCTATCATTGGTGTAAACCAGCATCTTCAGCTCCTGCCTACACAGTAAAAGGTCCAATGGCCCACCTTGCCCACGCTGACCAAGTTAGCATATTGGGCTAGTCCAATTTGTCTGCAGTTGGCCCATATATCCTTCTAAACATTTTCTATCCACATATCTGTCGAAATGTCTCTTAAAAGTTTGTAATTGTATTCCCTTTTGTAAGCTACATATTTAGATGATGCCAAAGTGGCCAGCAGATAAAGTTATTAATCTAGCTGGCAAAGTCATCAATGATTTAACAATGCTAACTCCCTTGTGCAATTTAATCTCAGAGTAGGTGGCAATTCCAGAAGCTGTCACACTGATGTCATTTATCCCTGCGCACTGGGGCATTTTGATTGTCCCAAGGATATAGTATATTTTTATTGCTTAACTTAACTTCAGCTATTGAACTGAATCAAGTAACTTAAATCAGCTACTTTATTGCACTGCTTCCATCACCTGCAACAGGACACCAAAGCAGGTACCAACCTGTAGCAACTCAATCGAGAGGCTTCACATTTACCTTCATTCAGAATGTCACATGCAATGCACATTCGTCCACAAACAGAACAATTCCAACTTGTCTCAAGATAGATGTGCAATTCAAAACAATTCAGTGGATGGGCCACTGGAATTCAAATGGATTAAAGACACAGAGAGATGCCAAGAATGAATGAGCCACTGGGCCTTCTACCCTGATAAGAAGCATAATTTGCTTTGGCATCCATTCCAACACAGTATAATGTTAGCTATGTCCAGGAGCAAAGTCACCAGATTGCTGCTTAAGTCATTTCACACTTGGCAAGTTGGCAGCTGCAGGGAACAATCAGATGGTTGAATCCCATATGAAAATTTAGATTCAGTAGCAATTTTCATAATTGTAGCATTGAGCATCGATTATTACTATCATTTTTTTGTTCTAATACTTTAAAAAGTAAAGGTAATAAACCATTAGCATGCATTGTGACATACAAGCATGGTGACATAAACATGAATAAACAATGTCTGCTGAATTCACACTTCACGTTTTAAGACACCTACCGAATAATGAAAGGCCTGGATAGCATGGATATAGAGAGAATGTTGCCACTGGTGGGAGAGTCTAGGACCAGAGGGCATAGCCTCAGAATAAAAGGACGTACCTTTAGAAAGGACATGAGGAGGAATTTCTTTAGTCAGAGGGTAGTGAATCTGTGGAATTCATTGCCACGGGCAGCTGTTTAGACCAAGTCAATGGGTAATTTTGATTAGTAATGCCCCTGTCCCACTTAGGAAACCTGAACGGAAACCTCTGGAGACTTTGCTCCCCACCCAAGGTTTCCGTGCGGTTCCCGGAGGTTTTTGTCAGTCTTCCGACCTGCTTCCACTGCCTGCAACCTCCGGCAACCACCTGCAACCTCGGGGAACCGCACGGAAACCTTGGGTGGGGCGCAAAGTCTCCAGAGGTTTCCGTTCAAGTTTCCTAAGTGGGACAGGGGCATAAGGGTGACATCCGTTACAAGGAAATGGCAGGAGAATGGGGTTGAGAGGGAAAGGTAGATCAGCCAGGATTGAATGGCAGAGTAGATCAGATGAGCCAAATGGCCTAATTCTGCTCTTGTGACTTATGATCACCTCAAATGATTCAAGATTCAAGATTCAATTTATTTGTCATTTGGACCCCTTGATGTCCAAACGAAATTCCGTTTCTGCAGCCATACATTACAAACAAATAGACCCAAGACACAACACAATTTACATAAACATCCATCACATTGCTGTGATGGCAGGCCAAAAAAAATTATCTCTCCACTGCACTCCCCCCCCCGATGTCAGAGTCAGAGTCAAAGTCAAAGCCCCCGGCTGGCGATGGCGATTGTCCTGCGGCCATTAAACCCACGCCGGGTGATACAAGGTCGCACACCGGGTTCTTGATGCTGGAGTCCCCGCGGGCGCTCGCAGAGTCCCGCGGCCATTCCAAGCCGCGCGGGGCGGTGATGTAAGGCCCCGCTCAGGAGCTCTTCGCCCCCGCAACTCGGGCGGGAGAAGTCGCCGTTGCAGGAGCCCTGAAAAGCGGTCTCCCTCCAGGGACCCGCGGGCTCCCGGTGCCGCCGTCCGCCGGACCCGCAGTTGCAGCCTCTGAATCTCTGGAGGTCGGGCCGCAGCAGCAGCAGCGCTCCACCACCGCTCCACCCGCTCCGGACTCGGCCAGCTCCGCGACGGTGAGCAATGTGGCAATATCAATGTGGCAATGACTCGCCTGACACTGGCTGCTAACCGGGCCCCAACAGATGGTGTGTTATCTGGCAAGGGGCCAGGGTGTTAGGGCTGGAGGAAGGTTTGTATCCTGAAACTACTTTTGGCAGCAGCACATTTATGAAAGCTCAAAGGAATGTGTGAGAGATTAGTAGGTGGAAGAGGGAAAAGTAACGATTAGATGAGGGGTCACAGGGGACCTCTTGTGGAACTAAAACAACACACAAATAACCATTACACATCCGGTTTTAAAGATACCTGATGGAGCAGTGGACTTGGGCAACAATCTAGGGATTACATTCTTGGACACAGCTAACATTACACTGTGTTGGAATGGATGCAAAAATAAACTGTGTTTCTTATCACAGGAGACTGCCCAGTGACTCATTCATTCTTGGCACCTGTCTCTGTGTCCTTGTTCCATTTGGGTTTCAGTGGCCCATCTACAAATGATTGTCATGTGTTGATACGAAATGTCAACTCGAGCAAATTGAACTGGATATTTATATGGATATTTATTTTCCAGCATTATGCAACCGACAACTGAATAATTTTCTGAAGTGAAACATGATAATGAGCATTTCTGGGCCATTTCCCTCTTGTCTCCAGCTATCCAAACCATGCTGATCCTGCCAGCAGTCGCCTTGTGCATTTTCTGTGACATGAGGTACACGTGTTTAGTTTACAATGTGGAAAGAGGCCCTTCGGCACACTGAGTCCACACCGCCCAACCACCACCCATACACTAGTTCTATCCTACACACTAGGGCCAATTTACCGAAGTCAATTAACCTACAAAATCAGCACATCGTTGGAATGTGGGAGGAAACCGGAGCACCCAGAGAAAACCCATGCGGTCACAGTGAGAAAGGCAATATGTCTACAGACTGTACCCGTGGTCAGGATTGAACCTGGGTCTATGGTGCTGTAAAGGCCGCAACTCTACAGCTGGGCCACCGTGCTGCACTGTATTGGTGAGTTTCCTGTGTAGTACTCCTTCAGAGCTTTGCAGAGAAAGCTGGACCTTGTTTTAGTTGGGGGAACCCAGCAATGTATATTACTGAAACCACTTTGCCGTTGACAAGGTCCTGTACTGTAGGCTGATCCAGAAGCTAGTCGATGACTGAAGATCTACCACCCATTTAGGTAGTGGACTCCAAAGAATTACCAATTTCTGAGTGGTTGACCCCATATTCTGAGATTGCGATAACTATTCTAGACACCCTAGCATGGGGAACATCAACTCCACATTTATGTGGTCATACCCGTCAAACTTTTGTACACTGCAATGAAATTACTTCATGTTCTTCTAAACTCATGAGGGTATGTGGCTAGTCTACTTAAACTCTCCCCATAGACAAACATGATACTCCAGGAATCAATCTGGTGTGCCTTCACTGTGCAGCTTCCTTTACAAATCAAATCTTCCTTTGATAGGGAGACCAGACCTGTTTATGGTTTTCCTGATGTGGTCTCACCAGGGTCCTATTTCTTTGACAGAAGATACATCCATTCTCCAGCTCAAATCTTCATGCAATAATGGTCAGCCTGCTGTATACCTTCCAAATTGCTTGCTACAAATGCAATATTACTTATAAGACAGGAACATTCAGTTCCCTCCGAATATCAACACCTATCAATTTCTCTCCATTAAAAAGACACTTCAGTTTGTGTCCTGCTTAAAATAAGTCAATTTTTAAGCAAAATGTTTCAGTGATGCTGGTTGATGGATAGATAGTGAGAATGATAACAGGAAGAGCTTCATTACTTCAAAATAGATATTGTGCATCTTCCTCAGAATGGTTGAATAAGGCACCCACATGGCAAAACCCAGATCAGATGGGTCTTGAACCCACAACCTTGAGGGAGATAACTTTTCACTGAGCACCATCTAACTCTCAATAACACCCAGCAGGTGACACACGGAACTGCAGATGTTGGAATCTTGTGCAAAATACAAAGTGCTGGAGGAACTCAGCGAGTCAGGCAGCATCTGTGGAGGGTATGGCCAAACGATGGATGATTCAAGTCAAAACCCTTTTTCCAACTGGTGATGTTTCAGGTCAGGACCATTCTTCAGTCTGAAAAAGGGTCCTGACCCAAAAGATTATCTGTGTAGGAAGGAACTGCAGATGCTGGTTTAAACCAAAGATAGACATAAAATGCTGGAGTAACTCATTGGGACAGGCGGCATCACTGGAGGGAACGAATGGGTGACATTTCGTGTCGAGGGTCACGAAGCCCCGCCCAAAAAAAATCATCTGTCCATTCCCTCTTTTTCCTTTTTCATTCTTATTTGAGAATGTCAGCTGTAATATTTTGGATTGCGGAAGGTGTTGGAAAGGGTCCAAGTTATTAATCTCAAAGAGCTGCTCAGAATGTATCTGGCTAAAGCTGTGATCCTGGTTCTAGGAATTTCCCAAGCTGACTTTTAATACTAGTCAACAAAGTGTGTGTGGATCAATGGATCAGTGAAGAATGCACTGTGGTAGATACAGATTACATTGTCCAATGTCAAGCGGAACAGTTATTGTGGTGAAATGGCAAGGATTTAAGATTACAGGATGCTGTTTCGTACATTACATTGCGTAGAGTTTTTTTTATTAGATATTTGTATTTAAGAAAGTCCAAAACGCATCATGCATCAAGCATCATAATTTAATAAATCTCCTGTGATGCTGCTGCTGGCAAGTTAGAGGAAACAATTTGACACATTTTGAAGTCGATGGCAGCACGAACTGAGTGAGATCAAATCGACAGACTGCTGTTTGCAAAGGATCTTACTTGTAAAAATAATTGGTTAATCGGCCGAGGTTTACATCATCACAAGTAGGGAAAGAATGACAGTGTAATATAAAATCTCCACTAACATTGCCTGAAATCTTGGTGTTATACTGCATTGTGCTTCAGTTTATGGTTAATATTTCAGAACAGACACACTAGCATTGTCAGAATCAGCAGGCAAATGCAAATCTACCAAGTCACTGTAGATCCCATGCCTTGTCTCCTCCCCTTCCTTCTTTTGGGTCAATGTAGCAAAAGGGACCTTGTTGAATACTTGACTAAAGTCTAATTGGACAACTGTTCTACCCTCATCAATCATCTTCATCTATATCGGTGAGACCAAGCGTAGGCTTGGCGATCGTTTTCGACGAACACCTCTGCTTGGTCCGCATTAACCAACCTGACCTCCCGGTGGCTCAGCACTTCAACTCCCCCTCCCATTCCATATCCGACCTCTCTGTCCTGGGTCTCGTCCATGGCCAGAGCGAGCACCACCGGAAATTGGAGGAACAGCACCTCATATTCCGCTTGGGGAGTCTGCATCCTGGTGGCATGAACATTGAATCTTCTAGGGCTACCCCAGTTTTTAATGTAGCCCAGCCTTGGGATTTTGCTGTCTCCTCCCAAGGACCTATGTCTCTCTCCCTCCCCAGCCCTCTTGGTCCTATGATGATCGTAGTGATCTCCTCCTCATCTTTTCTTTCTTGCATATTATATTTCTGCGTAATCCAACATTTTTGAGTGAAATCGGAGTGAACTCGGAGAAAAGTGTGAGTGGGGGAAGAGCCATGGGGAAGAGCCATGGGGAAGAGGGGGGTATCACGGGGGAGGAGCCAGTGAGGGGGATCAGAAGGGTAGTGGCAGAAATTGGCGGTGCGATGGGGACTCACTGCGGGTGCTGGTCGCTGGTCGTTCTCCTCTGCTGGAATCAGAGTCTCTGCTTTCTGTTTGGCAACATCTCCGACTCCGATGCTGGGCTGGGTCTCCGACGCTGGGCTGCTTCGGGTCCCTCCGAAAATTGTGTCCGGTTGGAAACCTCCGCCGGCCATCCTCAGCTCCAGTAAAGACACGATGGCGCAGGAAGGGGCGGATTGTCCCGGTGAGTGACAGGGGAAGAGACTAATTCATGCGGCGCTGAACGGCAGGAGAAGAGATCGATCTGCGCACGCGCGGTTTTTCAGATTTTTTTAAACCTCGCTAACTTTTACAACATTCAACCGATCGGAACGAAACTTGGTGCAATCGCAGCATAAGGGAACGGTGAGTAAACTGGTGAAAAATCGTAGCGCTATCGCGAACCGTTTATGCACAGATAGAAAGTCCGCACAAACTGGAAGATGAAAGATGGATAGATAGATGGATAGGAGATTAGTAGCATAGTTAGGGTGTATTTACAGAACTGATATAATGTTGATGGTTTCTCTTTCCATGGATGGTGTCTGACCTTCTGGTGTTTCCAGTACTTTGTTTAATTATGAGAGTTCTTCTGCAATAAAGATTTAATCTCTGCAATATATATATATATATCAAATCATATAAAGGATATTGTTCAACATTGTTGTGATGCGCCCTTCACAGTGGTTATTCCTGCCCACGCTGAGATCAATCTGAATGGACTTGTTTGAAGTCAACTTAATAATAAAAAAAGACAGAATCAGGACTAGGTTATTTGTTTCATTAACCCCAGGCATGATATCTCCCTATCAGAATGAAACACTGACGGAAACCTAATGGGACTTAGCCTCTTATTTTCCCCAGAGGTGAAACTCTAAACCATCTCTCTAATTCACTGGTATTTTGCTCTCCAAGGGTCAGGAGTATGTCCTGAAGGTCCACTGCCCACGTGCAGCATCAATGAATGATCACAGGGTTCAGAGAAAGAGCTTTAACAGCTAGCACGAGAAATGTGATGAAAAGCTGAGGAACACAATAGTTCAATTCCTCAATGATTTGTTTTGAGATTGGCTTGAGTCCTGGAATTAAAGATAATAGCAACCAAGCTTCAAAGAAATATTATGTTCTGGAAAGCAGAATATCAAATACAGAGCAAAGTTTTCCACAGATTGCTCCAGCGTTTACTACAATTTATGTGCTGTTTATCAATTTTCTTTTCACTCGAAGCTACCAGTGATATATTTATGCATTCTGTTACAGAAATGTCTCATTCTGGACTAGTGTTTTCCCATCAAAAACAGCTATTAAAAGTCTGATGGATTTCGCTGACTCTTCTAGTGAGATTTTATTACATGATCGATGATTCAACCCCAGTGTCATAAATCAGAAGGAAAAAAGCATTGTATTGTATTGTGTTAAAATGTTGCCAAAAGTCTTTTACATCAGGAAACTTTGATTCTTAGATTTGGCCATTGGTGTTACGAAAGAAACTGGATTAAAAAGCACGTATAGATAAATATGCATCCTCGTGATCAGGTTTTCTATCCTTTCTAGATCCATTCAATTTATTCTTAAACAATCCTTCGTCTTCATAGCAATGAACTCCGTATAAAAGAGGAGTTTGCTGCCAATGCTGAATGTCTCGCTCTTCCAGAAGTCGTTGACTCCATACTTCATGAATGAAATTGTTTCTCAAGAACACCTTGCCAGACTCCATACTCTGGCCAGGAGAAGCTCGTATTGTTAAGGTCATGTTGTCCCGACTCTTTGAAAGTAAAGTGGCCTCAAATTTTATCAGCAAATCTCCATTTCTGAACTAGGTTATTTTATTCATCTCTGTGACTTTAATCCAATTTCCAGTTCATTGTCTAGGCCACCATGTAGATATTTTAAGGCCTCTCCTGTTATAAACCATGTCCTATCTCCAGGGCCCTATTGAACAGGTCCATAACCAAATGGTTGGTTCTCAGTGGTTAAATCCTTGAAGTTTTCTAAACACTGAATCTAGCCCACCTGCTGAATATCCATTCCTTTAATTCAGTGCGGTAATGCTGCATTGAGCCGAGTGACGTTTGCCACTGCTTCTGCAGTCACTCCTGAAGGTAACATGAGCCAAGTGCAACACGACTACATTTCAACATTCAACACTTTTAAGGGCGGCACGGTGGAACAGCGGTAGAGTTGCTGCCTTACAGTGCCCGAGACCGGGGTTCGATCCTGACTACGTGTCCTGTCTGCACGGAGTTTGTACGTTCTCCCCGTGACCGCATGGGTTTTCTCCAGGTGCTCTGGTTTCCTCCCACACTCCAAGGTTCGTAGGTTAATTGGCATCAGGAAAAATCGTAAAAATTGCCCCTAGTGTGGAGGATAGTGGCTGTAAACTGGCATCTGTAGTTCCTCAATTCTACTCTGAAGATTTACTCATCCTTTTTTGTTCTAATGCATCTAACACCTCCACCTCCGTAATACTTGTTTCTCCACACTATCAGCTCACTTCTCCCTGAACCCTCTCTCCTTCTCATCCTTCTTTGAGAGGATTACAGACAGAAATATTCATGTTGGGCTTGCCCACATCCCTTGGCTCCACAGATAGATTACCCACTCTTTCCCCAGCTATGCTCTTTTCATAAATATAATTATAGACTGATTTAGGATTCTCCATAATGTGAACTGCCATAATATTCCATGAACTGCCTTTGTCCCCATCATTTCCTTCAAGTTAAGTCCTTGTCTCCCCTCCACTATATTCCTCATGGGTCTTGTACTATTGTGGTTGGCTCTATCTGTCATATGCTTCTATTTCTTTCTCTAATCAAACCTTCAATAACATCTGAAACCTATGGGTCCCTCATCTTGCCAATGTCTCACCCTTACCAGATCATATTGTCCCTGAACTTGTGTTAACTCTTGTTTTCATTCAGTCCACCTTCCAACAGAAACCAAGAAAGCTAAGTGAAATATTATGCTCCAGTTGTTATTCTTGACAGCAGCTTTAATTTCAGCTCCCTTTGAACAAATGTTTGAGGGGAGATTGTCAGTCTTGTTTCAGCAGATGATAATTACCTCTGCGCAGAATTATATTTAAAACACTCAGTAAAAGTTCAGTCGAAAAGATTTCTGAATTGTTATTTAAAATCACCACATGCTGCTAATTTTTATGTTTATTTTCCAAAGATGTTTGGAAATGTCTTCTGTAGGCAACAGAATACTGTGGTGTTTTAAACATTGGAATTTAAAAAACATTTTTTGCACTACCATGGATTTGTTGTTTGTAATTTTGCGTTAATGTCTTTTTTTTTTGCACAACTTTTTTCTTGATATTTTCAAGAGAGAGTTAGATTTAGCTCGGAGAGTTAACGGAACCAAGGTAAACGTGGAAAAAGCAGGAAGGGAGAACTGATTTTGGATGATCAGCCACGATCATATTGAGTATCGGTGCAGACTCGAAGGGCCGAATGGTCTACTCCTGCACCTATTTTCTATGTTTCTTTGTTTTCATTGTCCTGTAGAATGTCTTTATAATTTACCTATAATATGAGTTCTTGTGAAGTCTGTATGCCAGTGGTGCTGCTGCAAGCACGAGTTTCATCAAAAGCTGTAGTTCACTGTGCTTGTGCATATGAACAATAAATCAACTCGACTTGAATCAGAACAAAGTTGTAAGTCACTGTCTGAGAAGGGAACGGTAATGTCTCAAAAGTGATCTTGTTTTATTTTTAAGCATCAGTTTCCACTTGACACTCATTTTCTTCAATGATTTGATTTTCCAAATTCATTTGGACTCTTACACAATGAAATGAACCATATGTTTCATAAAATATGATGGATTTATTTCATTTGCTGCAAACATAAATCAAATCTTTGTTCACTGTGAAATAAATAATATGCTGGCTGACATTGTTACACCAGTTGTGATCTATCAACGCTCCATCCAGCTCCCGGGCTGAGTGGAGGATGAATTTTCTTACAAAACAGAACTGTTGTGTAGCGAGTGGTATGTAGTGTTGATGAAGGCAGCCAATCCCATTATAGTGAGGTCAGTGAGATGGCCGGCAACTCCAGTGTGTAACTCCTGTCTTGTGGAGAAAAAGCAGAACAGCCCAGTCTACCATGGACCCAGCTATGCTGACTGTCATATTTATTTAACAAGAATAAATATCTCTGTGCACATCTGACATTCTAAAACAAAAACTATTACAAATTAATTATAAAATATATTTAAAATATTGAAAGTAATTGAATTGAACTATACATGATTAAAATCATGCCAAACACAAGTAAAGGGAGTAATATAGAGGAAAATACCAGAATGCTGAATGATTTGTTACAATGTTAGAAAGTTACAGTTACAGAGAAAATGCACATGAGAAAAGTGCAAAGGCTGTAATGAGATAGGTTGGCAACATCTAGTGGAAACATCCTCTCCACATTCACTCTATCTAGGCCTTTCACTGTTCTGTATGTTTCAATGAAGTTCCCCCTCAAGCTTCTAAACTCTAGCAAGTACAAGCCCAGTAGCTTCAAGTGCTCATCATATGCTAACCCAATCATTCCTGGGATCATTCTCGTAAATCATTCCTGGGGTCATTCTCGTAAATCTATACTCCCTGCAGTTTAGTGCGGTCTTCGGCAAAGCTGTTGCCAAAGCAACCTGTTATTGCATCTCAATAGTTGTACTCTATAGTTATGGCTATTGTGTGCTATTTATTGTAAGAACTATTATTATAGTTAATGGTAATTACATTAGCAAATCAAAGCTCAAAAGGAATCAGCACTCGTTCTGGGTAATGACCATCTCCACCAAGAAAGAATTGAACCATCTATCACATAGCCATCATAGAGTCTGCTATCTTCAATGATCTGTGGGCATCATGGATCAGAACCTCAGCCGCACTAACAATGTAAATAATGTGCCCACTGAGGCTGTCGAACTGCTTACTCCTGATGGTGAGATTCCCCTCACTACATACCAAAGCCTTTTCATCAACCACAAGCATAAAGTGTGAAGATATATTCCCATCTGCCTGGGTAAGTGCAGCTTCAGCACCTCGAAGAAGCTTGACAACGTTCCCAGCATTTCCGCGCCCGTTGATCAGCACCCCGTCAACCATTAAAAACATCTCAATGAATATGTTTCAATGGAATTCAATGGAATAAATATCAATAGATAATTTTAAAGCAGAGATAGATAGATTCTTGATTAGTACAGGTGTCAGGGGTTATGGGGAGAAGGCAGGAGACTGTGGTTAGGAGGGAGAGATAGATCAGCCATGATTGAATGGCAGAGTTGACTTGATGGGCCGAATGACCTAATAACTGCTCCTATCACTTATGACCTTGTGACATTTATTCCTTCCATCACAAGTGTACTCTGGCCATTCACAAGAGTTTGCTGCAGTTACCTGCCTATGTTACTCTGCGACGCCTCCAACAACAAGACAGACTATAAAAGCAGGTGATCATCAACATTTTTGTATGAAAAATAATTTCCCTGCTTTAACACTTTGCACAATATACTGTAACAATATACACACTAATCCATTGATCCACTACAAGATCTCTTGCAAGTCTCACACCACTCTGACCTGGAAATAGTCGCCATTCTCACCTTGGAAGAACATAGAACATTGAAAAGTACAGCACAGGCCCTTCGGCCCACACTGCCCAATGCCGAACATTGTGCCAAGATACATTAATATCATCTGCTTGCATGTGATCCATATCCCCATATCCATTCCTTGCATATCCATGTGCCTATCTAAAAGTATTTTAAATGCCACAATTTTGTATGCCTCCATCACCATCCTTGGCAGCAAGTTCCATGCACCAGCCACCGTCTGCATGAAATAATTTGCTCTGCACATCTCCTTTAAAGATGTGAGAAGTCTGGGCCTGTGGTATCCTGTGAGCAGAGGTCAGCCCCAGTAAACTATCCACAAGGTTCAGCACAGTTTAGTTTATTGTCTGAAGAAGGGTTTCGGCCCGAAACGTTGCCTATTTCCTTCGCTCCATAGATGCTGCTGCACCCGCTGAGTTTCTCCAGCTTTTCTGTGTAACCTTCGATTCTCCAGCATCTGCAGTTCCCTCTTTAACACTTAGTTTATTGTCACATGTGCCGAGGTACAGTGAAAAGCTTTTGTTGCATCCTTATGGTAGGTAGGTCCACCCTTACCTGGAGAAGAGCTTCTGTCAGCAACATTGCCCCTGAACTTGGCCACCCTGCCTATTGAAGAAGGCCAGCTTGTCCTGATGCAGTGCCACTGAGCTTTGCCTCGAGGCACATGGGCTGTCGAAAACAAAATTAAAAATGTGTGAATTTTTACAATTGTCTCTGATATTCATGAAAATCCTAAAGTATTCAATAACTGTGGAAAATTAAACATGTTAAGAAATTATAAAAAGTAAAATAGTTATAAATATTAACAATAGTTTCAAATTCTTAAGGTAGACAAAAATGCTGGAGAAACTCAGCAGGTGAGGCAGCATCTATGAAGCAAGGGAATAGGCACCGTTTCAGGTCAAGACCCGTCTTGGGGAGGGGGTGGGGCGGGAAAAAGAAAGGAAGAAGCGGAAACAGTAGGCTGTGGGAGAGCTGGGAATGGGAGGGGAAGGAGGGAGAAAGCAAGGAATACCTGAAATTGGAGAAGTCAATGTTCATACAATTTCAAATTAACTTAGTTAAGTCAAAGCATAAAAATTGCACTCTTATCTTTTTCCTACTTCCCCTTCCCTTTTATTCAAGTTCTAAAGCTACGCCAGATCCAGTCTAATGCAAGTTCAACGTACATTTCCTTGAGGGGTCCTGACCTAAAACGTCACCCATCCATTTTCACCAGTGATATTGCAGGGTCTCATATAACCATATAATAACTATATAACAATTACAGCACGGAAACAGGACATCTCGACCCTTCTAGTCCGTGCCGAACACGTATTCTCCCCTAGTCCCATATACCTGCGCTCAGACCATAACCCTCCATTCCCTTCCCGTCCATATAACTATCCAATTTATTTTTAAATGATAAAAACGAACCTGCCTCCATCACCTTCACTGGAAGCTCATTCCACACAGCTACCACTCTCTGAGTAAAGAAGTTCCCCCTCATGTTACCCCTAAACTTCAGTCCCTTAATTCTCAAGTCATGTCCCCTTGTTTGAATCTTCCCTACTCTCAGTGGGAAAAGCTTTTCCACGTCAACTCTGTCTATCCCTCTCATCATTTTAAAAACCTCTATCAAGTCTCCCCCTTAACCTTCTGCGCTCCAGAGAATAAAGCCCTAACTTGTTCAACCTTTCTCTGTAATTTAGCTGCTGAAACCCAGGCAACATTCTAGTAAATCTCCTCTGTACTCTCTCTATTTTGTTTGTCTCGACCCGAAACGTTGCCTATCTACTTCGCTCCATAGATGCTGCCTCAGCCGCTGAGTTTCTCCAGCATTTTTGTCTACCTTCGATTTTCCAGCATCTGCAGTTCCTTGTCAAACAGCTGAGTTACTCCAGCATTTTGTGTCTATCTTTGGTTTCAACCATCCTCTGCAGTTCCTTGCTTCTACAGGAGTCCTTTGTAATAGGGCAGACAAATGACAGTAATGATGATCTCACTCCTAAACTTCCCAGTGTTGAGTGGGGACATGCTTGTAGTTTCCAAGCAGAACTATTGGAAAACCGCAGGAAAATGTGGTTCAATTAGTCCAATGTTTTTGTCCCCGTCAGGATCAAAGATTATTGAGTATTGGAGGCAGTTGTTATTTTAACGCTATCGCAATCAAAAAAATTATGCCCCAGCAATGTTATTAATCCTCTGAATTTATCCATTTTACACAAAGCAAAAATTTAGAATACTTAGGTAAAAGTCAAGCCTTTTATGATTTGAAGAAATTTATAAAAACAGAAAAAAACATATTGTTACCTTAAAAATCTGCTATCCAATACAGCATATTACAATTATTAGCTATGGAAGCAGGTTTGGTTTTGCCAACAGTGATAACGGACTTTAAGAAAAAAATGATTAGACCTGTTTGCGGCACGGTGGCGCAGTGGTAGAGTTGCTGCCTTACAGTGCCAGAGACCCGGGTTCGATCCTGACTACAGGTGCTTGTCTGTACAGATGATTTGTACGTTCTCCCTGTGACCTGCGTGGGTTTTCTCCGGGCGCTCCGGTTTCCTCCCACACACCAAACACGTACAGGTTTGTAGGATTATTAGCTTGGTGTAAAATGTAAAAAAAAACAATTGTCCCTCGTGTGTGTGGGCTTGTGTTAATGTGCGGGGCTCACTGCTCGGTGCGGACTCGGTGGACCAAAGGGCCTGTTTCCCACGCTGTATCTCTAAACTAAACTAAACTATGGAAGTCACCTTCCTGAAATTGATAAGTGAGTCACTGCATTTCACTGGGCTTATGGAAAAGATTCTCAGATAGTTAGATCTCAAGTATCACAGCGTGGGCTTGTGGTCAGAGATCCTTTAAAGTGGAGACATTACCTCACAGTTACATTAGCCCTTATGTAGCCATTGTTCAAATAGCAGAGTGTTCAAGAAGGAACTGTAGGTGCTGGAAAATCGAAGGTACACAAAAATGCTGGAGAAACTCAGCGGGCGCAGCAGCATCTATGGAGCGAAGGAAATAGGTGGATAGGTGGACATTACCTGACCTATTTCCTTCGCTCCATAGATGCTGCTGCACCCGCTGAGTTTCTCCAGCATTTTTGTGTACGTTCAAATAGCAGAGACAGCTGTACACATACAAATATTTAGTGTACAAAGCTGTTGACAGAGGTTTTTCAGCTGATGAATGAGCACTGGTTAGCTTCAAACTGTTGCAAATTGAATCACAATTGCAAAATGAGCTTTGAATCATTCACACTGGCCAAGAAATGCCTCTACTAAGGAGTCATAGCAGAAGACTGAGGAAATCCAGCATGCCTCCAACGATTATTTATCATTTTCTACAGATGTGCCACAGAAAGCATCCTATGTGGATGCAGCACAGCTTGGTTTGTCATCGGCTCTGCTGAAAATTGCGGACAGCTGTGAACATGGCTCATTCCATCACACCTCCAGTCACCTCCCCCCCCCCCCCCCCCCCCCCACCCCCCACACATCCACCATGGAATCAAATCGTAACGCTGCCTCAAAAGCAACCAGCATAATCAAGCACCACTCACACCCAGGTACATGGAAAGGACAGGTTTGGAGGGATATGGACCAAACGCAGGCAGGTGAGACTAGTCTACTTGGGACATATTGGCCGGTGTGGACAAGTTGGGCTGAAGGGCCTGTTTCCACACAGTATCACTCTATGACTGTGACATTCTCGTCATTCTCTCTTTTCTCCTCTCCCATTAAGCAGCAAGTACAAAGGCTTGAAGCATATACCAGCAGATTCAGGACCAGCTTCATCTCTGTTGATACCAGGCTCCTGAACAAACAAATGCTAGGGACGACTTCCCAATCTTCCAATCTACCTCGTTGTAGCCCTTGCACTTTTGTTCATCTGCACTTTCTCTGTAGCTTAACAGCTGTAACACTATATCAGTCTGAAGAAGGGGCTCGACCCGAAACGTCGCATATTCCTTCTCTCCATAGAAGCTGCCTCGCCCTCTGAGTTTCTCCAGCATTTTTGTCTACCTTCGATTTTTCCAGCATCTGCAGTTCTTTCTTAAACACTGTATCCTGCCCTCTTTATCTTCCCTTTTACACTACCTGAAGTATTCATGTACAATAAGATTTGCCTGGATAGCACACAGAATAATATTCTTTCTTGGTACATGTGACGATAATAGACCAGCATTCTGGTTCTTGTTTTAAAGGACAAATCTCTGCGGAGATCAAAGTAAGGTAATTTCAAACAAACTCAAACCTCAAATAACCACAAACAAACGAATCTCAAATAAAGACAATGGCAACTAGTTCAAACCACTTGGAAAATATCATACTCCAGTGAGAAAATGATCACTTTCATCGACATCTGCTTGCCTGACAGGATGGCTTACATCATTTTGGTCCATTATTCTGCCAATTCTTCCAACATTGCATCAATTATAAAAAGGATAACTTCTTCCTGCAGCGTGCTGCAGTGTATAACTACATTTGCAATTGCACACCATAGATGTCCTGTACATCCTGAGAGACCCTTGTTGCTGTCTTTCCAACCATACTAAAGTGTTGGACATCCAATGACATCCCACGACTGGAGTATGAACTCCTTGCTATTTGCAAGCAGTGGCACTGTTGCCATCTGGTGCCAAAACGGCACCAGGATTTAAAAAAAGACAAAAAGTGCTGGAGTAACTCAGCGGATCAGGCAGCATCTCTGGAGAACATGGATAGGTGACGTTTTGGGTCAAGACCTCTCTTCTGGGTGATTCCGACCCAAAACATCGGCAATCCATGTTCTCCAAAGAACTGCCAGATTCACTGAGTTACTCCAGCACTTTTTGTCTTTTTTTTTTGCATCCCAGCATCTGCAGTTCCTTGTGTCTGCATCACCGGCTTCCAGGACATAGGCAATCCTGGTGATTTATTTTTTCTGAATTAATTGTATCAATTTTATTTAAATGTAATTAGCAGCTGTTATGTGAGCATTAATGACATTCATTTTTTTACAAGCATGATTAATTTTTAATAGTTTTTGACTATTTGTCCATGATTAATTTTTAATAGTTTTTGACTATTTGTCCGTGTATTCACATTCACAACTTTGTCCGCTGATAAGCCTAAGATATGTTTTCAATGCCTATTAAAGCATTATGGGGGGTTTTGAAGGGTGGGGTGGGGGGGGAGAATTGGGAGGTTGCGTTCTTTCCAACGAAGAGCTACAATCTGCGGCTGGAGGTTGGGAAACAGTGTTCTAGACCATCCATGTGAATTACTTTGTCCCAGCAAAGCTGCTTGGATATTCAAAGGAGTTTGGCATCTGCAGAGTGCTCCCACTGTTCGAATATAAATCCACAACATTACCTGTCGACATTCAAATTGATAAAAGATAGTATGAAGATGTAGCCCTGTCTTTGAATAATGGCCATTGAAACTGTAACTAATCTTTTGTTGCCTTGGCTTGAAAAATAACTCAATGTGCTTTGACTTACATCTTTGTGTATATTTTCTTTACAGTTTTATAGTTTAGTTTCTGATGTACAGTGAAAAGCTTTTGTTGCATGCTATCCAGTCAGCGGAAAGACAACACATGATTACAATCGACTCATTTACAGTGTATCGATTCATGATAAGGGAATAACGTTTAGTGCAAGGTAAAGCCAGCAATGTCCGATCTAGGATAGTCCGAAGGTCACCAATGAGGTAGATTGGAGTTCAGGACCGCTCTCTGGTTGTGGTGGGATGATTCAGTGGCCTGGTAACTGGGAAGAAACTGTCCCTGAATCTGGAGGTTTGCGTTTTCACTGAGAGGGCATCCAACAGAATGGAATAAAGATTTTGTAGCGACACCTGGTGGTGACCTTGGGTAGTTAAACCCTCGGATTGGCTGCACCGGTCACGTGGGCGCGGGGGAGGGGCGATATTCGCGCACTTATTACAAGTTGTATCAGTCTAGCACCACACTGGTTGGCTGTCTTACCGACTTGAGTTTATTCGTTGTTTTACCGTTACAAAATAGAACAATTTAAATTCACTCACTGTCTCGACTTGCCAGAATTTCATATCTTTAACTTTAGTATCATCACTAGTCAAATCACAAACAACTTTCCCACCTAATTAGTGGTGAGTTAGACTGAGAAAAGTCTAAATTCCCACCTAATCTGTAGCCTGAGAAAAGTGTTAGAGCTGTGATTACAGAATATTAACGATAACGGCAACAAATTAGACATTTTGAAATATCAAACCTCCTACACCATTTTACACCAGAGCTCAAGGCCTATTTCCTGACAACCAGCTGACTTAATTACAGATAAAGACACAAAGGCGCTGGTGTAACTCAGTGGGTCAGGCAGCATCTCTGGAGAAAAAGGTTAATTGCAGTCTGTGTTCCACTTACAAGTATGAATTGGCAGAAACATCCCGGTGAACTTTACCCGAGAACAAGGCAATTAAAACAATTTGCATACATTTTGCAATTGGCCAAATACTCATCCAATTTGTCTTTCTATTTTGACCTCACAATTCATGTTCATTCCTTTAGTGGCCGTAAAGACACGTATTATTAAAATATTCCATCCAATCTTTACAATCTGGGTGTCATTGACATTCTCCCACTCAGTAGCTTCATCTCCATCATCTCACATTGTTTTGGTCATTCTAGGGGTTTTAACCTCAGTTCCACAGTTACACATATCCGTGAACTAAGCTATACTGGCTTGTGACTTGGGCAGTAGAATTAGAAGTGCACACATTGCAGCTGTGTTCTCCAAATCCGATGATTCCATTCCTCGTTAACAGGCTCATCAGACAGTTGAGTGGTGTGAAGCTGGCTTTATCCCCTAACGTCTGGGACAGATATACTTCCAACGTTAAAATGAACACCAAATGTTGAAAGATTGCTATCAGTGGGAGAAAAAAAAAAAAGTGAGGTGTAATATTAACAAGTCTGGAAAATATTATTTCGAATTTTTCGATAAAGCATGCTGCTCATGATTATTAATGAAACAGAAAAAAATCCAATAAAAACACCCACTACAGTCCAATGATCCAATGAATAATGTATGGATTTGTGCTGCAGGAGCACGGACAAGATTAATACAGTTGAAGCTGGTTACTTGTCCCATGTGTGTGTTTGCCTGCCCAGACTCTCTTCTCCTTTGTGGAATCCAAGAGTTTCTTAAATGCTTCTAGATTTATATCTTCAATGCTCTTACATATTGGAGATAGAAATCTAGACGCATTTAAGAGACACTTGCACACACGCACTCACTACTCTCTGCTTGGACATGAATGTCCTGACATGCTGATCACTGCTGCAATCTGAGACTCCCCTTGCACTCGCATGCACCCTACCCATATCAGTTTCTTCATTGGTCACATTGAACAATGTCTGCTCCAAGTGGACCCTGATACTTTTCCTCTGCTAGGAAATAACTGCAGATGCTGGTTCACACCGAAGATAGACACAAAATGCTGGAGTAACTCAGCGGGTCAAGCAGCATCTCTGGAGAAACGGAATAGGTGATCACAATGTCCGAAGAAGGATCTCGACCCGAAGCATCACTATTCCTTTTTTCTGGAGATGCTGCCTGACCAGCTGAGTTATTCCAGCATTTTGTGTCTATCTTTCTCTGTAATATCGACAACTGCATTGGGGTTGCCTCCTATGCCCATAGACATTGCCCATTTCATCAACTTCACCACCAACTACCACCCTGTCCTCAAATTCACTTTGATAATCACTGATGCCTCTCTCCCCTTTCCTGATCTCTCTGCCTCCATTTCAGGAGAAAGACTATCCACCAGCATCCACTACAGTTCCGATAGCTACCTTGACTCCACCTCCTCCCACCCTGTCTCTTGCAATGAAAGTAAGCTTGCAGGTACAGCAGGCAGTGAAGAAAGCGAATGGCATGTTGGCTTTCATCACAGGAGGAGTTGAGTATAGGAGTAAAGAGGTCCTTCTGCATTTGTATAGGGCCCTAGTGAGACCACACCTGGAGTATTGGGTGCAGGTTTTGTCCCCTAATTTGAGGAAGTACATTCTTGCTATTGAGGGAGTGCAACATAGGTTCACAAGGTTAATTCCCAGTATGGCGGGACTGTCATATGCTGAGAGAATGGTGTGGCTGGGCTTGTATACTCTGGAATATAGAAGGATGAGAGGAGATCTCATTGAAACATATAAGATCATTAATGGTTTGGACATGCTAGAGGCAGGAAACATGTTCCCGATGTTGGGGGAGTACAGAACCAGGGGCCACAGTTTAAGAATAAGGGGTAAGGCATTTAGAACGAAGATGAGGAAACACCTTTTCACACAGAGAGTTGCGAGTCTGTGGAATTCTCTGCCTCAGTGGGCGGTGGATGGATACTTTCAAGAGAGAGCTTGATAGGGCTCTTAACGATAGCGGAGTCAGGGGACATGGGGAGAAGGCAGGAACAGGGCACTGATTGTGGATGATCAGCCATGATCACATTGAATGGCGGTGCTGGCTGGAAGGGCCAAATGGCCTACTCCTGCACCTATTGTCTATTGTCCATCCCTTTCTTTCAGTTTATCTGTCTCCAGCACATCCTCTCTTGATATGAGGTTTTCCACCCGAGGACACACCAGATGTTGCCTTATTTCAGCAAACATGGTTACCTCCCCAAAGTCATGGATGGATCCTTCACCAGTGTCTCCTCTGTTTCCTGCAGCATTGCTCTCCCCCCAGCCCCCCCCCCCCCCCCCCTCCCCTGCCCCTAGAGTTCCCTTGGTCCTCAGCTTTCACCCCAACAGCCCCCAATGTTATTTTCTGACATTTCTGTGGAGGCATCGTCTACAGCCACTATTAGCGTCAGTGTCTGTGCTGCATGCATTACCATTCAAGTTGCAGGCTTCTCACCTGTCTTAACATGGCAGCATATTCAGCACAGAGCCAAACAACAACTCTTTATTACATGGGAGATTTATAACCATATGCAGTCAGGCTAATACTCATCATGGAGTCTAGTCACATACTAGATACATTATGTACAACAGGTTACTTCATCGCATTACATCATGAGCTCTCCAAAAGCTATCGGCCGGCCCATGATATTTTATGAATATCCCGTAAATCAACGGCAGAGAGCTGACTTTCTGGCTTTTCATTCTTTCAACATGGAAGGAGGCCATTTGGCCCATCAAGGCGATGCCAGCTCTGACAGCAATCCCATCAATCACATTCTCCATTCATTTCGCTGTAATTGATTCTCCCTCACATGCTCGTCAACTGTCCCAGATTCCATTACTCACCGACACACTCGGGTTCGTTTACAGCGGCGGGTTAACCTACGTTCTTTGGGGATGTGGGAGGAAACCAGAGCGGCCGGGGGAATCCCGCAAGGTCAAAGGGAAAAGGTGCAGCCCTGACACGGACACCACCGGAGGTCAGGATCAAACCTCTTGATCGCTGGAGCTGTGAGAGAACCATGTGCATCCTCCTGCGCCACCGTTCCCAGACAAATCAACTGCAGGATCCACGCTGCTGAAGCCAGAAAAAACAATGAGGCAATTTTCCACGTGGTTACTGGTGCCACCAGCTCCAGCCACCTTCAGTAAGGCTCTGAAGCTGCTGTCAGCCACAGAGAGGGAAGTCATCCATGTACCTAGATCTGCTGGCTGGGTGATGTGTGAACCAACGGATATCCTACACACCTTGAAAAGCTAGGAGGCACCTTGTCCCTTGAAAGGAAATGATTCACCATCAGGGCATCAAGTGTACTTCACAAGTGGCTACAGTCTGGGCCCACAACTGAAAGCCTCGTTACATGCTAAGCTTCCTCATCACTGCACGGTATGTTTTAGAATAGGAAACGTCATGTGCATTAATTAAGGTTCAGCAGCCATAAGTGTTCGACATAATGAACAAGATGCTGTTAATAATCTTGTTGCTATGGAGTGGCAAATTGAAATAGGCCAATGGATAGAGACTGAAGCAAAAGGAGGCTTCTCAAATTCAGTTGGACAGATATGGTGAGGAAGGGTTTAGAAGGCGAGGTGACAAATGCCGGCAAATAGGACCAGCGGCTCAAATGCCGACGTGGTCTACCGTGGACAAGTGGGCCTGTTTCCGTGCTGTACAGTTTTATAACTGGACATCTCTACAAGGCAGTGCTCATGCGTTTCCACTCCTAGGGAGATGAATTGCTTCAGTGAGTATGGAGGGACAAATTTTACCGCAGCTTATGTCAATGTTTTCCACAGCACCACATCACATTGAGTAGACTGGCACCAAAATAAAAATACTGCAGAACTTAAAAAGGAAAATCCCACCACATCTGTGAAGAGAGTGAAAGAGGTGATCACGCAACCCTGATGTTGGCCTATTTCCATCTTCTGTTGTTTAATTAAAAAGACAAATGTCAAAGTTAACAGCTGACATTTTGTATTCTAGTGAGTTTTATAACCGATCCTGTGTACCTTTATGTAAAGATGTAAATGTCATGTGTGTGTCATAGTCATAGAGTCATACAGCGTGGAAACAGGCCGTTCATCCCAACCTGCCACCACCGACCAATATGTCCCATCTACACTAGTCCCACCTGCCTGCAATTGGCCCATATCCCTCTAAACACTTTCTTATACATGTACATAGACACAAAAAAGCTGGAGTAACTCAGCGGGACAGGCAGCATCTCTGGAGAGAAGGGGTGGTGTACATGTTTAATTCTCTAATCTTAAACATTGCAATAGTCCCTGCCTCAAATATCTTCTCTGACTGCTCGTTCCATACACCCACCACCATTTGTGAGAAAGAATTATCCCTCAGATTCCTATTAAATCTTTCCCCCCTTCACCTTAAACCTATGTCCTCCGGTTCTTGGTTCCCCTACACTGGGCAAATCTCGATTCTCCTACTCTGGGCAAGTGTGCATGATATAATGACCTGGTCATGCATGCGATAGATGAAGTCAGTCTGCGTTCAAGTACCGACACATGTTCTGAATCTCCTGGGATCTCTTGGAGATAATTACCGGCAGAACTTTGAAGCTTAACAGGAGAGACTCAGACCACCTCAAAGTACACTGTAACCAACAACAAGGGTAGTCGAAAAAACAAATCTGTTTCAGAACATAGGGCTGTTTGAGATTTTTTTTCAGTAAAGCAGATGGTGTTCCAACAGTTTTGGCAGCTTGCTATCCAACATTATCACTGGGTAAAGAGAGTTTGACAAACATGTGGCCGCTCAATGGGGACTCTACTGTCAGTGTAAATCACAGAATGGCAATACTTCTTATGGAAGCACGTCACCAGTTCTGAGAAAGGACAGACAGCTCGGATGATTTGCAGGCACTTTGTCTTCCTCTGCACCAGGTCACATTGCAGCCCACAGTCCAACTTCAACATTGCGTAATGAGCATTCACCTTGATTCAAGCATTTTCAACAAAGTAATGTTTATTTTTGACATTTCTCGACGTGCTTGTGCCCAGGAAGAAGAGGCATGTCATTGTTCATCGTTGTTCATCTGGACAGATACATTTACTGCAGCCATTAAGATGCATGTCCAACATACACAGACCAAATATTGCAGTAGTTTAGATAAGACATACAGCACGCAAACAGGCTCTTCAGCCCACCGAGTCCGCACCGACCAGCGATCCCCGCACTTTAACACTATCCTACACACACTTGGGACAATCAACAATTATACCAAGCCAATTAACCTACAAAACTGTACGTCTTTGATGTGTGGGAAGAAACCAAAGATCTCTGAGAAAGCCCATGCGGTCACGGGGAGAACGTACAAACTCCTATCAGAGAGTACCCGTAGTCAGGATCGAACCCGGGTCTGTGGTTACCTATGTTACACCAAAGGGTTACTCTCTTAAGGGCCTGTCCCACTTGGCCATCATTTGCACGCCATTTATGCGACCTGCACTAAATCTTCGCGCGCCACCAGGCTGTCACGTAACTGACGGCCAAAGTGGGACAGGCCAACAGCAGCAGAAGCAGGAAAACGATCGCCGAGCTCAGACTGCGGCTCACGGCCATTGCGGATCCGGATCCGCCCCCACTGCTACTCCCAGAGCGGGGCCAAGACGAATAGACATAGACACAAAATGCTGGAGTAACTCAGCGGGACCGGCAGCATCTCAGGAGAGAAGCAATGGGTGACGTTTCAGGTCGTGACCCTTCTTCATACTGAAGAAGAGTCTCGATCCGAAACATCATCCATTCCTTCTCTCCAGAGATGCTGCCGGTCCTGCTGAGTTACTCCTGCATTTTGTGCCTATCTTCAAATGACGTTGCGCGCTCCAGACGGCTGCGCGGACGCATGATGACTCGCGCGACTGTCACTCGTCAGTCACTACCGGCTTGTCGTGTCAATGACGGCCAAGTGGGACAGGCCCTTTAGCCATGGCCGCCAAGAATCTCAGCAACAGAGTCAAGGCTCTCTTATTTGTAGAAGGGTATCAGATACAACAAAAACATCTTGAGGTGATTTTGAGGAGAACTCCTCAGCAAGGATAGTGTTAGAAGAACCTTCAGAATTTATCAGCACAGATTATACAGAAAATATGATAGTCCTGGATACAAAGCCCCCAGTAGAAGGTGCGAAAATCTCCATGGAAACAGCAATTTATTACTTTTATATCTTTAAATATTATAAAATATTTATTCTATAATTTTTTTCCCTGCTTCTAAGTTGTGTTTGCTTAACTGACAGTACCCTGTACTTTCAAACTGCCTTATGTTCAGAAGCTGTACGGTCAAGAATGTGTCCAACTGCTGAAAAAGAGATTGCTTCTGCATAATGGCCTTTTCATATTATCTTTGCCCTGGACTCTTAAATAACTAAAATAAAAATGAATTATTTCAAGATTACTTTAAGGATGTACTGTATGTCTATTAGCAGTTGCTAAGTAACCACCTGCATATGAAACGGAACACATCTGGATCACATTATTGCTTTTGGCAGCAGTGTTCCTCGGATACACCGCAGAACAGCTTTACTTTACTATCTAGAATGTCTTTTTATTCTATAGTTAGCAGCCTCAGCAGGTTTCAGTGAATCAACATGATTGTAAAACCTACAGAGGACTCTAATGTTGTTTGCGCCAGTCACGTATGAAATCCATATTTATCATCATTAACTACACATAATAAATAGGCTTTAGATGTCTGACTGGTTTACGGGCAGACAGGTGTCATTTGACATAATCCCATTTTGTGAATGACTGCTTGTGGTATAACAGCCATTGACTGGGAAGTAGCTCCACTGTGCAGCACAACAACAGCAGTGGTCAGGAATAGCCAATCCCTTCATTCAGACTGAATCAACGGGGGTATCCCAATTATAGTTCAGGTAGCACCACCCAGGTGGTACGGACGGAAGACTAGTCTGTGCTTGCCGCTGCTAAACGCTCGCAGATGTATCAGCCGCTGATGGCCCACACCTAGTCACAAACTGCTCCATTGTTAAGCGGTATGTGTAGGAAGGAACTGGAGAAGCTGCCTGACACCAAGGTTTTGCCTTGGAGTGCAACCTCTGGGTGAAGGCACCATTGTGCTATTAGACACGTTCAATGCCCACCACTCAAGTGGCGTTTCTCTCTCAAACTATTTAATCAGGCAATCAGTAAGAGTTCACTAACAATGTTTGGATGTGTCTGGAATTTCACCCTGGAGGCATTGAACTCCACATTACGTGCTCTCTCCCTGCCTACAAAAATCATTCCATTGAAGTGTACGGACACCTGTGGTTTAATGGGGATGAAGTTCTGGATTTTTGTTGCAAACTGATTTTCAGCCACATCATGGATCTCATTTCATCTGATTTTTGTCAACAAAGTAATTTAGAATCACATGACTGTCATGCAGGCACATGAGGAAAACCTTGCCAATATACGTTAATACTTTTTTTAGTGCAAGCTGCATTTGGTCCGTCATATATTCCTTAATTTGGAGCTCGGTGTTAAAGTCTACAATTTAATTGTTAGCCAATTTAGGTCTGGCAATACTTTCAGCAGTGTGGTGTCATGAGCTTGGAATCTTGCTCCACTTTCCACATCTGGTATTCTGTGTAACACAGTGGCACAGCTAGTAGAGCCACTGCCTCACAGCGCCAGAGACCACAGGTTCAATCCTGACCTCGGATACCTGTCTGTGTAGAGTTAATACACTCCTCACTGTGACCAGGTGGGTTTCCTCCCACAGCCAAAGACTTATAGATTGGTTGGTTGATTGGCCACCGTAAATTATCCCTCATGTGTAAGTGAGTGAAAAAATCTGAGTGGAGTTTAAGAGAATGTGGAGAAAATGAAAAAATATAGGATTATTGGAGGATTAGTGGAATAGGTGGTTGATGTTGCAGTCTCAATGGGCAAAATGGCATGGTTCCATGTTGTATCTTTCTATGACTCTGTGGCATCTGCCCAAGAAGACAACAAGACCCAAGATTTGTATAAAGCTGCTAACATGATAAAATGCTCCAAGGAAATTCACAGGAATGTAATCAGAGAGATTCATACAGCATGGAAACAGGACCTTTTGCGCAACTTACCTACGCCAACCATCTATGCCCCATCTACGCTAGTCCCACCTGTCTGTTTTTGGCCCATATCCCTCTAAACCTTTCCTAGCCATGTACCTGTCCAAATGTCTTTTAAATGTTCCAACTAAGAAATGGTAAAAAGTAAGAAGCCATGCTAATGAAGGAGAGACTTTAAGGTGTTGGTCGAGGAGGCAGAATCTCAAAGGAAGACAAAAGGTTTAGCAGAGGAAGACTAAAAGCTAGGGCGGTTGAAAGGAAATATACGTGTGTGTAGAGAAGGAAGTGTCAGATGCAAATATTAAAGGAAACCTTGGCCTCAGGGTTGGAAGAGGGTTCACAGATAGAGAGGGATGAAGCCATGGAAACATTAAAGTGCAAGTTTTGGAACAGAGGCCTTGGTGGAATAAAACTACTATTATTCCAGGAGCATTGGAAACTTTTGTTTGAATGACAATAAAGGAAATTCTGTATTCTGTATCAATGAAGACACACATATTGCTGGAGTAACTCAGCAGGTCAGGCAGCGTCTCTGGAGAAAAGGAATAGGTGACGTTTCGGGTCGAGACCCTGGAGTGATCACTGGACTGGGTGCAAGGAGGGGGGAAAAAAGACAGAAGAAGTCTTGCATAGCGTAATGTTATAAAAGCTGGGAGGTGATTCTGAAGATCCACTGTGGGAGAAAAAAAACAAACAATTTCCCTGCAACAAAACTTCAAAGACAAATAAATTAATGGGCACATCAAAGGTTACCAGAATTTTCAGAGGTATAACTGTGTAGTCGCTGAGGAATTATGTTTATTGTATATTTGGTCTACCCGGTAATTTTATTTAGCTCTGTTTTACTTTGTTTTAGCTGCGATGTCTCTCGTGGCTCCCATGACTGTCTATGTGGCAATTTCCTGAGCCAGTTGAAAACCAATGTGCTTATATCATTTTTGGATGGATTTCAGTTTAGGAAGGATATCACCAATGGTCAAGAAAATGTATTTCATAATACTACAGAGGCTCAGGAGAAAGAGCTTCTTCAAGGACAGGTCCGGGAAAGGGAAAAAATGTTCAGAACTTGACCAAAAATGTGAGGAATTAGCAAATCTTATCTGACAAACATGTTAATCTTATGCCTTAATCCTGCAGCATTTTTGGTTAAAAGTGATCCTATTAGTCAGGAGTGAGAGAAAAATATGCAGTTAGTTCACCAGAGGTTTATCCAAAGTTCATCAAATGCTCTTTTACTTAAGAATGTAGAATGACAGGCGATGTTTTCCTCTGCTATTATCTTAATACCTTTTCTAAACTGTAATTAACTCATCTTACCTTGTTCACGCATTTAAATGCATAAAGATATTTTGTAGTTATCTACGATGCTGGAGATCTACCTTTTCCGAAATTTGCAGAAATATTTGCCTCAAAAATAATACTTGGTTGTTTGTGCTAAATGCAATGTCTGGGCATTCAATGCATTGTCCTGTCTCTGCAATCCACTGCCTGAAGTCAATGGAAAGGATTATAAAGCAAGTTAGTACACAAAGTACTGAAGTAGCTCAGCAGGTCAGGCAGCATCACTGGAGATCATGGATAGGTGCGCTTTCGGGTTGGGATCATTCTATCCATGTTCTCCTGAGAAGCTGCCTGATTCCAGCACTTTGTATCCTATTTTGTGTCCTATTCAGTTCAGGTCGGGGGGAGTCCCCACCGCCATGGGTACCATGTAATCCCGTGCTACCTGCTCCATGGTCGGATAGTCGGCGACTAAACCGTCTCCCCAACCTGGTTTGCCAGGTGAGGAGGGCTGTGTGGACCCCCAGCAAGACCAAAAACAAGACTTGCCAAAGGGCGGATGAGCTCCTTGCGAGCCAACGCCCCTCCACACTTCAGTAGAAGTTGCGATCACTGTCGTACACGGGCATTGTAAGGCACCGTGCCCGTTGATGTTTTAATTGATGATGATTGTAAACCAGCAGCTGCAGTTCCTTGTTTCTATGAGAGACAGAGTACAGTGCGTTGATTATTTACTGCAACAATGTGGAGATGAATCACTTGCTTGTTGTGTCCAGCATTATTGCCTAATAAAGGACTGGGGAATATGTTGCCCTTTGGATGCTAGCATGAACCGTGCAAGAGTATCACTATTGATTGCACGCATCTCCCATGTGAGAGAACCTTTGAACTTAGTGGAATTGAGCATGCGGAGATGGGTATAAGGGTCTGCCTATACGCTTACACTGAGAGTCTGAAAATGGGTTCCGACTTGAAACATCACCTATCCATTTTCACCAACGTTGCTGCCTGACCCGCTGAGTTCTCTCGGGAACTCTGCATTTCGCTCAATATAATCGCGTCCTTTTAACATAAGCGAGAGAAGATTAATTATTCCGTTAAATATCTAATCAAGTACGAAGACGTGAGAACCAAATGTATTTGGTTTCCACCATTAGCTCCTTCATGCAGCCCACAAACTATGGGTGGTACATTAGGTGCTGGGTCACCTACAGTGGCATCTGATGGAATCGGTGGCTGCTTTGGAAAGCTTGGGCAGATATTTTGATTCTATTTTCTCCAGCCTCTGACAAGCAATTCATTGCAAGCTGTAATCAACGTTGAACATATTGAACTGTTGAGGAATGACATGGTGACACAGTTGGTAGACCCACTGCCTCACAGCACCAAAGATCCAGGTTCAATCCTGACCTTGTATGCTGTCTGTGTGGAGTTTGCATATTCTCCCAGTGACCATGTGCTCTGGTTCCCCCCTCCCCCCCCCCTCCCCCACATCCCAAAGATGTGTGGGCTGGTAAGTTAATTGGCCTCTGTAAATTGTCCCCAGCTTGCAAACATATAAGATTGAAACATATAAGAATGTTAAGGGTTTGGACACGCTAGAGGCAGGAACCATGTTCCCGATGTTGGTGGAGCCGAGAACCAGGGCCACAGCTTAAAAACAAGGAGTAAGACATTTAGAACGGAGACGAGGAATCACTTTTTCCTCACAGAGAGTGGTGAGTCTGTGGAATTTTATGCCTCAGAGGCCGGCTCTGTGGATGCTTTCAAGAGAGAGCTGGATAGGGTTCTTAAAGATAGCGGAGTCAGGGGATATGGGGAGAAGGCAGGAACGGGGTACTGATTGGGGATGATCAGCCATGATCACATAGAATGGCGGTGCTGGCTCAAAGGGCCGAATGGCCTATTCCTGCATCTATTATCGATTGTCTTGTAGGTGAGTGGTAGAACCTGGGAGCAATTGATTATATAGAAAGGATAAAGTGGGATTTTATGAGTGTAAGATTAGGGTAAATGGGTGATTGATGGTCTGCATGGACTCGACGGGCAAAAAGGTCCGTTTCTCTGCTGTATCTCTTCAGAAAACAAACGTGCCCAAGAACTCTTACACCAGGAAACCTCTCAGTCAATTTTATTCTGGCAAAATGCTGATGAAGAGCAGGGAGACGGGAACGGAATGCAAAAATGCAGCTGCAGGGATTACAAATTGACAAGAGGATGTTTTCTGCATCCAACTAATAAGCTGCTTTAATTCACAGTGAATGAACTAATCATGCAACAATTATATTAAGTCACTACATTCAAATTGGCCCATTTTAATTTCCCGAGGTAACATGAATCAATCAGCATTCCCCACAACAGCAAGTTGTTTTATTTTCTCCAAACATTCATCATTTTCCCTTGCACATTGCCTTTCTGCCCATCGTTCTGCCACTATGTAGTCCACCCCAACAAGATCCTGGGACCAGAGTCTATGGTCTGCAATGTGTAGGAAGGATCTGCAGATGCTGGTTTAAACCGAAGATGGACACAAAAAGCTGGAGTAACTCAGCGGGACGGGCAGCATCTCTGGAAAGAAGGAATGGGTGACAATAGACAATAGGGGCAGGAGTAGGCCATACGGCCCTTCGAGAGAGCTCCGCCATTCAAAGTGATCATGGCTGATCATCCCCAATCAGCACCCCGTTCCTGCCTTCTCCCCATATCCCATGACTCCGCTATCTTTAAGAGCACTATCTAGCTTTCTCTTGAAAGTATCTAGAGAACCGGCCTCCACCGCTCTCTGAGGGAGAGAATTCCACAGACTCACGACTCTCTGCGTGAAAAACAGAGAGTTGTGAGTCTGACGTTTCGGGTTGAGTCAGAAGAAGGGTCTCGATCTGAAACATCACCCATTCCTTCTCTCCAGAGATGCTGCCTGTGTTACTCCTGCTTTTTATGTCCATCTATGGTCAACAATGTTGTTCAGCCAAAGTGAAAGCAATCCCCAACATGGCTAATCTTTGGGAATCTGAACCTGAAAGAGCTTCTACATTGTGCCAGACCAGGCTCGCCTGGTCCCCTGACCTGGAGATGCCACCTCGTGGCACCCACATCACATCCGCCCGCCTACATGCAGGGAGCCTCCCTTGTTGCCAACCTGCTACATAAAGTAACGCTGCACAATCTCAGCAGCAACCGGGCTGGAGGATGGAGCCACACCCACTAAACCCAGACTGTGCCTGGATTTTACCAGTGGTAAAATAGGCTATTAATTTCAGTTGTGCGTCTTCAAAAAGCTGCAATAAGCTGCCAGAGGAAGCTACAGAACTGGAAACAAATACAAGTTTTAAAAAAACATTTGGACAGGTATATGGATAGGGAGGGATTAGAGGGCTAATGAAGCAAATGCAGGCAAATGCACTTTGTCCATGCCTACCTCAGGATGCCAACTTGGTAAGCATGGACAAAGTGGTTCCTTGCTGTACACCTCATAAGGTCATAAGGAATAGTAGTAGAATTGGACCCATCAAGTCTACTCCGCCGTTCAATCATGGCTGATCTATTTCTCCCTCCTAACCCCATTCTCATGCCTTCTCCCCATAACCTCTGACACCTGTACTAATCAGGAATCCATCCATCTCTGCCATCCACTGACGGCCTCCACAGCCTTTTTGTGGCAAAGAATTCCAGAGTCAGAGTGACTATGTCATTCAGACACCGTTAAATGGGATGGGCTAGATCCTGCTGGACATGCCACTCCCACATCACACTCACTCATCCCCCTGTGTGTATCCCCTCTTTTGCAACCTCATGCAGAACACATTGTTGTCACAGAGAGCGCGCAGTTCTCAAACGTGCACTGGGTCCTGGAATCACCCAGAGGTTTTGTAAACTGCTCATTGCATCTGCCCTAGGCTTAAATTTAAATGCACCTCAACCACAGATCAATGGGCTGGCTAATGCTGACAGTTCTGCTCCCTAGTGTCCTGGATGACTGAAAAAAAGTGGAGCCAGATATTAATTACTCAAAAAAAAAGGAACTGATAAAACCCCATAAAAAACCATAAATGTGCTTCAAAACATCAGGCTTGAGTAAAAAGTATAAAGCAAATCAGTTACCTGCAATCGTTTTTCTAATCAAGATGGTTAAGACCACACATTAAATGGGGCTGCAAGCATCAATTAATCCCACCATCCAGTCACAAATCTGAAGAGTTGAATACAAAACGCATCCAGCCCCTGAGCTCAGAACATTAGAACAAAGACTCTGAAGAGGACTGGTCAGGTATCGCCCCACCCGAGGTGATCACCTCAGTCTGAAGAAGGGTCTCGTCCCGAAAACGTCACCCATTCCTTTTTCTCCGGAGATTGCTGCCTATCCCGCTGAGTTGCTCCATCTTTTTGTGTCTAACCTCATTCATGATTCATTCTGAGCAAAAGTTAAACACTAAGCAATGAGAAAAAATAAGTGTAGCAAAATAATTTTAAAAATGAAGTAAAGCAAAAAATTTAAAGCAATAACAGTGGCACAGCGGTAGAGTTGCTGCTTTACGGCGCCAGAGACCCAGGTTCGATCCTGAACTCGGGTGCTGTTTGTGTGGAGTTTGCACGTTCCCCCTGCTCCCGCGTGGGTTTCCTACAGATGCTCCGGTTTCCTCCCATACTCCAAAGATGCAACAGGGTTGTAGGTTAATTATCTTCTGTAAATTGTCCCTCGTGTGTAGGATAGAACGATGCAGTCGACACAGATAGAACTATGCGGTCGACACAGATAGAACTATGATGGTCGACACAGACTCGGTGAGTGGATTGGCCCTTTTCCACGCTGTATCTCTGAACTAAATTAAATGACTTTCTTTGTTCCCAACCCTTGGCCCACCAATCTCCACTTGATCCAAGAGGAAGTTCACCAGCATAGACCACAGACAAGCATCAGCAACCAAGAGATCTCGAGTCCTGACGTTAGCAGCAGTAAGTCCAGTACTTCAGCACTTGGCACCACAAATGCCAAATTCCTAGATTTACTGCAGCTTCAGCAATGGTGTTCGAGGCTCCAACCGGAACTGTCTGCAATGGCCCAATAATCTTTTGTCCAGGTGTATCTCAACCAAAACTTGCATGAATGCACTTGGCTTAAAATACAATGATAAATTTAGCCCTATTGCCAACAATAATGGGTAAACAATCCAGCATTAAAAAAAAACAGATTATTCATTCCATGAATTACCTCCCCGTCCTAGAGGTTCAAATTCTGTTAAAATTTAGTTCATTATTTTGTTCTGAAAACTTCCTTCCTCGAGATGTTCCCCTTCATTCTGATGCCGAACAGTTCTGTGTTTTTCCAGTCTTTTCCAAATTATTTTTATTTCTAGAAATTGAGAGCTTGGTTTTTTTTTTTTAATCTTGGAAGAAGGTAGCATGAGCATGGTGAAGTTGAGGTGCGAGCTAGAAATTCTAACTCTGCAGCGTTACATTGTCATTAATAATTTACAAAGGCCTCTAAAATTATTTAGGTGCATTGCCTTCATTCTTCAAAGATTTCATTTCAGATGCGAGATTGTATTTCAGGAACAGCGGGTTCACTAGTTATGGGGAGATTGAATGGAGAGACCTGCATTCTCTAGCGTTTTGAAGAATGGGAGAATATCTCATAAAAATGTATAAAATTCATAAAAGTTTGAACAGAAGGATGTTTCCCACGACTGAAAAGTCTCTCAGGCCAGAAGGCAAGAGTTTGAGAATGAGGGGCAGGCTATTGAATTATTGACTTCATTGTTTCAGACAATTTGGTTTCAGATTTATTTAATTAAATTTGACTTCCCCAGTTGCCATGGTGGAATTCAATCTCCTCCTCAGTCTCTGAATCAATGATCGCTGAATGCTGGCCCAGCAACTTAATCACTTAAACACTTGATTATGTGTTTTTTTGGCCCATGTACCACACAGGGCCTTGCTGATAAGCTCCAAGATGTTCATCCTGCACAGGTGATCACAGACCCAGATTAGGGTGGCTCAGGACTAGGGAGAATTCATCTGACGAAGATGGGGCCATGATCATCTAAATCTGTACGCTAAATGAAGAGTTTACACGGCACATTGGTAGGGTTGCTGCCTTACAGCGTCTGAGAGACAGGTGCGATCCTGACCACGGGTGCTGTCCGTATGGAGTTTGTACGTTCTCCCAATGATCTTTGTGGATGTTCTCCGGGTGCTCCGGTTCCCTCCCACACTTCAAAGATGTACAGGTTTGTAGGCTAATTGGCTTTGTTAAAACAAAATTGTAAATTGTCTCTAGTATGTGTAGGATAGTGTTAGTGGATGGGGATCGCTGGTCAGTACTGACTCAGTGGATCGAAGTGCCTGTTTCCACACTGCGTCTCAAGTTTTGTTGCTTAGTCCATACTTTATTATTTTTCTTTAGCTTTATTGTTTAATTCTTTTATTATTTGAATTTTGTTTAATCTTGGGACTCTTACTTGGATGTTGAAGTTGTTGGTGTCCCAAGCAATACAAGGGATGTAACAGTCACATGTTTAAGGTTAGTGTTTGACCTTCGATTCATTTAATTTTCACTCTTGGAAATCAGTTCCAAACTTTAGCCACTTCTGCTATGAGTGTTTTCTGACAATACACAACAATGTAGAAACAAAGAAGATTCAGATTCAGATTCAATTTTAATTGTCATTGTACAGTACAGAGACAACAAAATGCATTTAGCATCTCAATGGAAGAGCGACATAGCAAATGATTTGAATAAATAATAATAAGTGTCCGGGGGGGGGGGGGGGGGGGGGGGTTGGGGGGTGGTGATTGGGAGTCATCGAGGAACTGCAAATGCTGGTTAAAAGGACATAAGGTGCTGGAGTAATTCAAGAGGTCAGGCAGCATCCCTGGAGAACATGGATAGGTGACGTTTTGGGTTGAGACCAAAGGATGTAGTCCTGATCTTGCAATCTACCTCATTGTGGCCCTTGTATTTTTTTTTTTTTTAATCTGCACTTTCTCTTGCTGTAACACTACATTCTGCTTTCTTTCTCTTTTTGCACTGCCTGTTGTACATTTGTGACAGTACACAAAACAAGTTTTTTTCATAATAACTAGCTCCGTGTGACAATAATAAAATAATACCAGTAGCTGGAGAAACCCTGCCTATAGTCTCTGGTCAATGAGTCCTCATTTTACATCTCTAAGCAAGAAACATATTTTTCCTCCACCTTCCCTAGACACCATCCCATTACATTTTGATTCCATCAATCTGACACTGTGTAGCACTCAGAAAGGAACAAACTAAAACTACTGGAAGAGTCAGAGGAAGGAGAGTCACCTGCCTCTGTACTCACTAATGGGTCCTTCCTGGTTGCATGGACCATGAGGTAATGCTTTTCATTCAACATTCACTTCTGATTTGAGTCAATCTAATTCAAATTTCCCAGCACTGGTTAGCTTAAAATATCTTGGATAAAAGCCCAACCAGACTCTCAGATGTCAACACATAATTCAGCTTGTTAAAGACACGAACACACGAAAGAGGAGCAGGATGGGCTGCCTGGCCCTGCAAGCTCGCTCCACCATGTCATGAGATTGTGGGGGATCTGGTAATCAGCACCATTTTCCAGCACCAGCCCTTCATTCCATTAATATCAGAATATCTATTCATCTCAGAATTGATTTGTACAAACTCTCCAGGTGGACTGCTCGACTTTCCTTCTTGAACTCACAGCAATTTTTTATTATTCTCTCACAGGATCTAAAGAGGCCTATTTCCTATCCTACAATGCAGTTAAGAGTCAACTATGTTGGTGGGTTTATTGCCACGTACAGGTCCAAATGTGACAGAACAGTGGCGCAGCAGTAGAGTTGCCGCCTCACAGCACCAGAGGACCTGGTTCGATCCCGACTACGGGTGCTGTCTGTACAGTGTTTGTACATTCTCCCTGTGACTGTGTGGGTTTCTATGGGTGCTCTGGTCTCCTCCCACGCTCCAAAAACTTGCAGGTTTGTAAGTTAATTGGCTTCTGTAAATTGTCCCTAGTGTGTCGGATGGAACTAGTGTGTGGGTGTTAGTTGTCGGTGCAGACACGGCGAGCAGAGTTTCCACGCTGAATCTCTAAAAACTGGGTAAAAATGGCCGATTACCTTGAAGCGGAATACCAGATTATTTAAAAAAGGCTTTGCGGTCACCAATATTATAATTTCATGTTTAAGTTCTCTGAATGTCGTGATGGGATCCCATCTCTTGTTTAAACGTTCACGCCACTGGGTGCCAATCCGATGACGCAACCACTCACTGAAAATGTTCATTTAGAAAGTGGAAAAGTCATTGTCCAAGGCCCCTCGTGTTAGAGATTCAAGTTGTGAAGAGAGGGACCCAAATTATGTGGCTTTCCAATCCCAAAATGGAGACAACTGAAATGTGACTTTTCACTGTTGTGTCTGTTAATAAATGGACTGGAAACAATAAATTAACTTCAAAGGGTGGGAAAATAAGCACGAGATCAAAATAGTAATCGATGACTGTATTCTTGCCCGAGACAGTAACAGAAAATCAATAAAGAAAACCTACTGAATACTGTAATGGAAGCTAACACCGTTAAGAAGGTTGAAGGGATTTGAGCACAATCCTTACTTTGTCTGTAATTATCTTGTTATGTGTGAGCTATTCCCAGAGACTGCGAGACAAAAATCTTTATCTTCAAAGAAATGTTCAACACACATTGAGTTGTTAAAGTGCGATAACTGCTGAAGGCATGTGGAAGCAATAGAGGCACAATTAGAGTTGTTTTGTGGTAGACAGATCCGATATTGACTGTTGACAATCAGGATTAGATTATAGGCCCACATACAGCACTCTTCCACCTTTGTTCTCCGCGTGTCCGTGCCATACGACGGCAATGCACCTTCCTCAGTTATCATGAACCAAACCACACTGAAGCATGGCCACAAAAAACAAGTTACCAAACACTCCACACAGAACAAAGATTTAATTTTAGGCACAAAATGCTGGAGTAACTCAGCAGAACAGGCAGTATCTCTGGATAGAAGGAATGGGTGACTTTTCGGGTCGAGACCCATCTTCGGTCTGAAGAAGCGTCTGGACCCGAAACGTCACCCATTCTTTCTGTCCAGAGATGCTGCCTGTCCCGCTAAGTTACTGCAGCATTTTGTGTCTATCTTCGTGTATACCAGCATCTGCAGTTCCCTTCTTGTTTATTGTTTAATTTTGCTGCAACTGCTCAATAATAAAGCAATGCACCTTACTCCGCACAAAAAAAATCTTTGGGCAAGGTAGTTTTAAATTTCAAATGGAAGAGTGCGTTTGAATTCCTCTAATGAAACAAAGCTTCTTCACTATCATGTACCACAACAGATTATTATTTCCCAGACACTATAACATTTCTCTCAGTTCACATTTAACCTTACAACAGAGCTTTGGAATTCCTGGTTCTCTGAATGGATGGCGTAAAGTTTAGAGGACAAATTAATAATAATTTTAGGGCCATGCTCATCTCTTTAGTGGTAAATCCCTGCGCAGTAAGTAATCACATAGGAATGAAACAGTTATGCACGGTTTAAGAGGTCACGCATAAATAATATCACTTACATACAAACATTTACATGGGATACAGGATTTTATAACAAAACGAAATCCATGTTTAAGCTGCAGTTGTGAAGGTTAATACATTATAAACCCTAAATCAACTTTGTGTCTTCTCAATCTGATTTGCAAAATGTATCTGCTCAGCCAATAGATTACATTTAAACACCATTTCAAATTATATTTATTATTTATGATTGAGAAAAGTTCCAGCTATAGATTTAGTCAGTTTATATTGAAAAATAATATTTTACTTTTCCCACAATTTTCTTCTGGAGAATCCAAATTAGTTTAGGCATGACATCATTCTGCATGTTTCAGCAGAACAGAATGTGTCTGCGGATAAACATGGATATTACAGAACAAGGTTAAATCCAACCAGTTACGATTCAGACTTCAGCCAGATGTGCTATACACATGGGATATGCTGAAATTGAAAGGAAATGATTACTGGTGTACCACAAGAATACTAACCTGATTGACCATGATCATTCACAAATAACTTAGCACAGTTAAGAGACTGCGGTGTGCATTGACATACATAATGGCAAATTAATGGTGGTTTAGACAGGCCATAAACTACAAATAACACAGTAGGTAGACTATGGCTGATGGATTTTCCAAAGTTCATAAGGTCACAAGGTCTAGGAGCTGAATTAACCCAATCGGCCCATCGAGTCTACATCGCCATTCAATCATGGCTGATCTATCTTTCCCTCTCAACTCCATTTGAATTAACGAGCAGTCAGTTTCAGACCACAAAATGATACTCCAATATCATCTGGAGCTAGATTAGCCGTTTTTGAAAAATGGTTTCTATGACATTATTTACCAGACACTGAGCAGTTGTCCCTGACTGTACAAATACACATAACACTATTACTTTTATTGGTGTCAATGTAACAGGAGAGTGGAAAACAAAGGGACAGGGTCAAGATAAAGGGCAAGCCATATCGGATTGAGATGGTATGAAATCGCATTTTGAAAATCTAGAGTTCAACCCAAGGAACTTATGGGTCCATAGTTGTCGAATATATACTCAGGACAGAGATCGATAGACTTCTGAATATTAAAGGATATGGGGAATGGGATGGATCTACGATGAGGAATAATAGTTGGGGCCACGACCATTTTTCTTCTGTTCTTATGAAAGGTTAAGCCACAAATTCCTTAAGACAACTCGCATTGAAATTTAAAGCAAATTTAACTACTAAAAAAAAAAAAATAGGGATAACATTAAGATTGAATCTCATTGGAAAAAAGCTTTTGGAAATGATATTGCTGGTAAAAGCACAAAAGGAAGACAGGGATAGATTGAAGATGACAGCATAAGGAAGGAAGGTTCAGCAGAGGGGTGGAGGGTCATGAATTTTGGGAAGAAAAAAGGATGCAAATATGAAATGGAAATAAGAAAATAAAAATCATCGTCTCTGGGATGAAAGAGGGTTCACAGATTGAGAGAGGGTTGAAGCCATGGAAGAATTAAAATGTAAGTTTGCGAATTGAGATCATGGCGAAGAAATCAATGTTAGGTCAGGAGTACAGGCTCCGTTGAGCTGGATGCAAGATAAGCAGAGAGAAAATAGTTCTTGCTTAACAGACTTGTATGGAAGGTGGGTGGGGGTGGTGTCAAGAGTCAAGAGTCAATTTAATTGTCATTTGGACCCCTGGGGGTCCAAACGAAATGCCGTTTCTGCAGCCATACATTACACACAAATAGACCCCAGACACAACATAATTACATTTAACATAAACATCCATCACATAACTGTGATGGAAGGCCAAAAAAAACTTATCTCTCCACTGCACTCTCCCCCCCCCCGATGTCAGAGTCAAAGTCAAAGCCCCCGGCTGGCGATGGCGATTGTCCCGCGGCCATTGAAGCCACGCCGGGTGGTGCGAGGTCGCACACCGGGTCTTGGTGTTGGAGCCCCCGGTGTGTGCTCGCAAAGTCCCGCGGCCGTTCCAGCCGCACGGGGCAATGGTGTCAGGCCCCGCTCCAGGAGCTCTTCGACCCCGCAACACGGGCAGGAGAATTCGCCATTGCAGGAGCCCGAAAAGCAGTCTCCCTCCAGGGAGCCGTCCGCAGACCCGCAGTAGCAGCCTCCGACTCAGCAGCAGCAGCGGCATCGGCAGCAGCAGCAGCGGCAGCGGCAGTGCTCCTCCACCGCTCCACCCGCTCCGGTCTCGGCCAGCTCCGCGACGGCAACGGTGAGTCGGCACCAGAGTCCCCGGCTTCTTCCCGTTGGAGGCCGCTCCTCGTTGCGGCCTCAACGACACCTGAGACCCGACGAGAAAGGTCGGGTCTCCAGTGCAGGGAGAGATTCAAAAGTTTCCCCCCCCCCCACACACACCCCCCAACATAAAAAAACAAAAAATACATAAAAACCCAGACAAAAAATAACAAAACGCGGACAGGCTGCAGAGGCCGCTGCTGCTGCTGCTGAGTGGGGGCTGAGTGGTGGTGGTGGTGTGTGTGTGTGTGTGTGTGTGTGTGTGTGTGTGTGTGTGTGTGTGTGTGTGTGTGTGTGTGTGTGTGTGTGTGTGTGTGTGTGTGTGTGTGTGTGTGTGTGTGTGTGTGTGTGTGTGTGTGTGTGTGTGTGTGTGTGTGTGTGTATATATATATATATATATATATATATATATATATATATATATATATATATATATATATATATATATATGGGGGGGGAAGGGTAGTAGGGAGGTGGTGTAGGAAGAAATAATTATTTGAGAAAAGAACATCTCCCTTCAACAGAACCTCAGACAAGAAGTCAGTTACAAGAGGTTTTGGAAGGACAACCATGTAGCTCTTGAGGAATTGCTGCTTTTACATATTTAGTCTATGTTCTGAGGAGCTGTTTTGTGTGCGGAGTGATTCTATGACTCTATGAAGTACGCCGTTCTTTGAAAATGCAGTAGGAAAGAGCGACAACATTTTGCATTTTGTAAACAGGATTACGGAAAAGCATCGAATTCCACCAGACATGACCGGAGACAGTGAAAGATAGTTATGAAGATAGAGACTATTTCCACTGGAGCAAAGCAGATAAAACTTTGATGCTTCCTGCTACCGATTAGGGCCATCAAATTAAATGGGGAAAAAAAGTTGGAAGAATTTAATTCTCAATGAGTTTTCAAACTAAAATATTTTGCCACAAGACTGGTTGAGGCAAAGATTAGTCTAAATTGTTGGAAGACTGAATAAGCATTTGGATTGGTTTAACATAGGGCTGGCAACAAAAACAACTCTCAGAATTACTCCCTTAGAAGTTTCAAACTGACTCCATCGTAATTACAATAATATCCTCCTTTACTTGCCAGTTGCGGAAACTGGCCGGCTGCATTTAAACTGAACTCACTGCTGTGCATACAAGTGGGGACAGGTTTATTCCTGTGTCTGGGTAGCATTGTGGAGGATGAAGTCATTTAATGCAGCAAAATTGACGATATGTTAAAAGGCAGATCTCTAACCTAAACACGCAAACCATTCTTCAAAAGCAACAGCCTCAGAGGTTTCTGGACGTGCGCATGGATTTCCTGAGCTTCTTGAAACTCCGCAGTGAAACCCAGATGAGAGCAAAGTAATTCCTGCATGATTCTGTGGAAAAACTAACTTCACAGAAAACCTGCTGGCAGATAGATCAAAAGATACAGCATGGAGACAGGCCCTTCAGCCCAGAATCCACACGGATCATCCATTCACACTAGTTCCATTTTATTCCATTTTCTCATCCACTCCCCTACACAGTTGGATCAATTCAGGAGCACCAGTAACCTGCAAATCAGCACAACTTTGGGACATGGGAGGAAACCCAAGCAACCGGAGGACACTCATGTGGTCTCAGTGAGAGCATGCTAACTCCACAGAGACAGCACCCAAGGTCAGGGATGAACCCCAGGTATCTGGTGCAGTGAAGCAGCAGCTTTAACAGCTGTGCCACTGATTGCAGAGAAATAAATGTTTGTCAAAATTGGAGTTTCATTGTTTTGCTTCAATACATATGATGATGAAATACTCTTGACTCATTTGCATCTTGATTCTTGAGGGTGTGTGCACTCTGCCATCCATTCTCCAAACTCAAGAGCTGCCTAACCATTCATCACTTGTCCCTGCAGAGTCCCATCGCCATATTGTGGAGCTGCAGGGCCCACAACAACGTCACCATGGACTAAACCCTCAGCCACTGCCACAAGTTGTTCTTCACCTTCCCATGACTGCATCAGAGCGAGGGGCTGTCCAGAGGCCCAGCTCACTGGGACTAGACCCTGAACACAGCATCCGCAGGCAGGAGCTGTCATTTTAGCTGATGCGACTTATAGTCAATGACTAAAGAGACTCAAGGTATCGCAGCAGGAGGAAGCAGCAGGATTTGGTGGCTGCAGTTTATCACTTGCTGATTCAGAACAATATTATGTTACACTCGAGACCCTTGAAAGGTCGTAAAATAATGAAAAGGTTTGATGGAAAACATAGAGAATATAATCTGACTTCTCCAAGAACACAAACAAACAAAATAATCTCTTATATTTTCACTTCAGATAAACGGCACGGGACACATATGTTAAGAGTACATATTTTGTACTTGCTGACAAACTCCCAACACTAAGTTCTTCAAACTGGGCATTCAATGATGATCAGTGGGTCATCAACAAAAGCAGATTGTAACCTTGTGGGCTGGTAAGAATAAAACCCTACTCCAGGCAGGTTCTAAGCCAGGGATTCAACTCGACTAATTAATGTCTGGACCAACACTGGGTATCCTGGAAAACTACTGACCTCCTCTACCGACCTCCTCAAGACAATGCGTATGCTAAACATCAAAGACAGCATGCAATAGCAGAGCTTCATTACCGTATAATTGGTAGATCAGATCAAACTTCTGCTGTCTAGCCCCATCCAGTTGCAAACAGCTAATGGGAGGAGGAGGCTTAAGCATATCCCTATGCTCATTGATGGCAGTGTCCATGGAAGAGGCTGAAGCATTTTTAAACCCTTCAGCAAAATGTGCTGCAGATGATCAGTCCTGGCTTTGCATGAGGTCCTCACCTTTAAAATAATTGTCTTTAGCACATTTGGTTCAGGCAGAGATCAAACCATCCACGAGAGCTATGGAGCATTCGGACCAGATAACATCCTACTGCAATGCTTCACTCTAGAGCAAACCAAACTCTTCAACTGCAGTTGCAAAATGGCATTCACCTGACAATGTGGAAAATTGCCTCAGCTGTGTAGTGCTCAGCATGAGTGATAATCACACCCCCATGTGTCTATTCTCAATCATCAGCAAAGGGGTGGAAGGAGTCATTAACAGTGCTACAATCACAACACTTAATCGGCAATGATACTAATTGGTGCTCAGTACGAGTTTCAGCAGCTTCACGTAGCCACGGGCCACAGCACAGCCTTGATTCAAACACAAACAAAAGAGTTGAGGACAGATGATAGTGCCTGTCCTTAACAAACAAGCATTTGGTTTAGTTTGCCATCAAAGTGACCTGGTGAGGTTGAATTCAATGTGAAGTGTCACAACCATCAACACAAAACTTAACCCTTCTGCAAAGTGTGACTGGATTTAATAGAACAGCTACCATCACTAGATGATTTTAAAGGAACAATTTTTCGGTGATGTGCAGCTTGTAGATCTGTAGCTGTAAGACTTTCCCCAAGATCACCATCGTTAGAGGTTAAAGTCATTAATCCGATCCCCATTTGCCAACTGCTGCGAGCAGTGGATAGCTAGAATCATACCTCCTTGTTAACTCTGTAGAAGAGACATTGAACATTGAATAATTGCAGGAAGTGAAACTCACTCCAACTCCCTAAGGTACCTGGAACTGACAAAGTGAACAGCTTACAATGACATTGTGAGCTATCAGCACATTGGGTTTTGTGTTTATATAGCACACTAATTAACCCAATGTGTTGGGATGGTGACCTGAGCAATAAACAATGCATTCTGTGCAGAATATGGCACCTGTACAATAGTTTGCCATGCCCATTATCATTCTTAAATTGACGATAGATACAAAAATGCTGGAGTAACTCAGCGGGACAGGCAGCATCTCTGGAGAGAAGGAACGGGTGACTTTGAGGTCGAGACCCTTCATCAAACCTCGACCCGAAACGTCGCCCATTCTTTCTTTCCAGAGATGCTGCCTGTCCCGTGCGTTATTCCAGCATTTTGTGTCAATCTTTGGAATAAACCAGCATCTGCAATTTCTTCCTGTATATCATTTTTAACTTCTTGCGTTCTCTCTGCAATAGGGTGGCACTTTGGTGCAGCAGTATAGTTGCTGCCTAACAGCACCAGAGGCCCATGTTCTATTTGGACTACGGTTGCTGTCTGTACTGAGTTTGTACGTTCCGTGACCTCTTGGGTTTTCTCCAAGATCCCACACTCCAAAGACGTACAGGTTTGTAGGTTAATTGGCTTGGTATAAATGTAAAATTGTCCCTAGTGAGTGTAGGATAGCGTTAATGTACTGGGTCGGTCCGGACTCGGTGGCCCGAAGGGCTTGTTTCCGTGTTGTATCTCTAAACTAAACTAAACTTAATAGCCATGGGTGGGTAATAATTCTTGTTCCTTGTATTCCATCTTGGATATCACTTTCAGATTTATTTATGAAATCATGGTCTGAGGATATTTGCCAGTAAGGCTATAACAGGAAGGAACATTTACCACAAAATTTCATGTAATTACGCAAGTAATGATACGATATAATAGTACGTAACCATGCAATTTCCTCACAGTAATTTTGTTCAAAGCTCAGCTCTGCAAGGCCGTGCCGCAGAAATTTGGGACTCCAATGATCCATCCTTTTCTCATATTTCCATTCAACATATCAGGAGACCTTTCAGTCCAACATGGCTATGCCAGCTCTCAGAGCATTCCCATCAGTCCAGTTCCTCCACCCATTTCGTGTTTTCTCACTTTCCACATCAACCCCAATCTGATTCTCCCACCTACCAGCCACTAACATTGGAGTGAATTTCCTGTGGCCAATTAACCTAGCCACCAGCACGGGTTTCGGATGTCAGAAGAAGCAGGAGCACCAGGAAGAAACCCATGCGGTCACAGGGTGAACATGCAAACTCCACACATACAGCGCCCAAGATCCAGATTGAACTCAAGTGGTTGGAGCAGAACAACACTGTGTCATTCCACTTCCTAGTTAATCTTTCAACTATTATTGTAACTTCTCTCTCGCACCATAGTCGCTGATGATAACACCGCAAAGTCCCAGATTTTCACCTCTGGCACAATTCAGGGCCCAATTACCCCGTGGAATAAAAGTCATAGAATGCCTTGCTAGTTTAGAATAAGGAGAGGTGCTGGCTACAGGTGCTGTCTGTACAGAGTTTGTACGTTTTCCCAGTGACCGAGTGGGTTTTCTCCAAGAACTTTGGTTTCCTCCCACACTCCAAAGACATACAGGTTTGTAGGTTCTGTCAGTGTTCACCCCCCATCAGTCTGATGAAGGGTTTCGGCCCGAAAGGTTGCCTATTTCCTTCGCTCCATAGATGCTGCTGCACCCCCTGAGTTTCTCCAGCAATTTTGTGTACCTTCGATTTTCCAGCATCTACAGTTCCATCTTAAACAGGTTTGTAGGTTAATTGGGTTGATACAAATGTAAAAATTGTCCCTGGAGTAGGATAGTGTGTTAGTGTGCGGGGATCACTGGTCGGTGCGTACACGGTGGGCCGAAAGGCCCGTGTCCGCGCTGTATCTCGAGATGACACTTGAAATTACCAAGTGAGATATAAAAGGCCAACAAAGTTCAATAGAAAATATGCAATGGAAAAGGCAATTTTCAAAATGAGAACAGGAGCTGTTTTGATAGTTTTGCGAAATGTTTGGCTCAGTAAATACTGAGAGAACGCATAGGAGCCAAAATATCTATTGTTGGACATCTCGATGGAAACCAAGCATAGACATAAACACTCTGCAAAAAACATAAAGAAAGAGAAAAAGATCTTGCAGTGAGAAACTTAGTAAAAATAAACATGAAGAACTAATTAATTTGCGCTTAACCAGATACATTCTCAAAGATTCAATAAGTAGGCTTGCTTATTTAAAAGGCTTTGATATATTGGCTCTTCGATTTGATACAAATTCATTCATCATGTTGCCAAATCTGTGCAGTACCAGGAGACCAGTAAAAAACAGAGGAATATTTCAAGCTCTGAGAAGATGAAGAATTGCTCAGGAAGTTGGATAACTGGGGACAGATCCCATTATGAAATAGCAACCGTTTTTAAGCAATAAAACGTGGCAAAAGCAAATTTAACAAGACACAGAAAGTTCTTTCTGTGAAACTCCTGGATGCAGCAGGAATAGAAACAATGACTCGAGTGCCCAAGTATGTCCTCAAGAATCCAATTACGTTATAATTGTCTCAGGCGTTCATTAATAACAATGAGAAATTACATTTACATGTATTTTTTTTTTAATGTAGAAGTGTAGATGTTCACCAATAATTCTGTTCAGAGAAACCACACTGGGCTGATAAACTGCAATAACAATTGTTTCCTCGTTGCCACTCTATCAAAATCCAGGAATTTGCAACTCTGGAGACACAAGGGAAAACAGATGCCAGAATCCTAAACAAAAGGTGCTGGAGAAACATAGCAGGTCAGGCAACATCTGTGGAGAGAATGGATAGACAACGTTTCTGCCCGGGAGCGTTCAAGAATCTTCAGACCCTTTAGTTTGAAGAAGCACCCCGACCCGTAGCATAAACTGACCATTCCCTTCACAGATACAGCCTGATCCGTTGAGTTCCTAACTGGTTTGAGTCCAAGGAAGGATCCCAACAGGAAACAACACCTATCCACATTCTCCATCTACTGCTGCCTGAGCTGTTGACTTACTCCAGCACTGTCTTTTTGGTAAGCTGGCATCTGCAGTTCCATGTGTCTCTGATTTGTTTCCTGGTGCAGGAGAGCCTCCATGTACAATTGGGTAGGCAAACAACACGAGAGCACGAGAGGCTGCGACGAAGGCTGCAGACCCCTGAAGTGGGTGATGGTCAGACAAACCACACTATGTGGGGCAGGTGTATGATATTTCTGCAACATTACCTTCTGGGGTAGAGTCCAATTCATAAAAGGTGAATGTCAAATCTGACATATATTAGACAAGTCAAGCTGAGTATGTAGATAGATTGTTAAACTGCAGGGAAAATTTACAAGGATGTTGCCAGGTCTCGAGGGCCTGAGCTATAGGGAGAGGTTGAGCAGGCTAGGACTTTATTCCTTGGAGTGCACTAAGATGAGGGGTGATCTTATAGTGGTGTATATCATGGGAGGATTAACCAGGGTAAATGCATAGAGTAAGTTACCCCGAGTAAGGGAATCAAGAATCAGAGGACATAGGTTAAAGTGAGGGGGGGGGGCAACTTTTTAAGGGGGGTAGGTAAATAGAACAGGCTACCAGAGGAGATAGGTGAGCCAGGTACGATCACAACATTTAAGAAACATTTGGACAGGTGGATGGAGAGAAAAAGTTGAGGGATATGGGCAGGTGGGACTAGAGTTGATGGGGGCAAGTTGGTCAGCATGGGCAAATTGAACTGAAGGGCCTGTTTCCATGCTGTATTACTCTAAGCAAGTGAAAGATTGATTGAAAAAGAGACTTCGAAAAAAATGCCTTCACGGAGGGGAGGGTGTTGAAGGTACTGAGGAAGTGCAAAGGTTTGGCAGATGACAGCAAAAAAGCATAAGAGGAGGTTGGCCAGGGTCAAGGAGAAGAGAGCTGATATGAAAATTATAAAAAATATGAAGAGCCAAGGTCCGCAGAGATTTAAACTGAAGGATAAAACTCTTAAATCAATGGGAATGGAAGCCAACTAGGATCGTAAAATACTGAGTTTGGAGCTGGGATGGAAGCAGATTTTCCATTGCCTTTGGATGTAGTTCAGAGTGATTGGAGGAAGGAATAGTAGCCAAGGGAACACTCTAACAGTCAAGTCTGGAGGTTACAAAGGCAGCGATGATTTCAGCCACAGATGGGCTCAACTGGAGACTGGCTGCAATTCTTTATGGTAGGAGTAATAGGATAAGGTCATAGAAATGTATAACAGTCAGGCCATTCAGCCCATCATATCTGTGTCAGTTGAAAAAAAGCTGCCCACATTACTCAATCCTTCGGGCACTGGTTTTTGTAGGCCTTTGAGTACACATCACGTACATTTTCAATGTGATGAAGTACTCCATCTTTATCAGTCTTCTGGGCAGCAAGTTTCAGATGCCTATTACTCTCTGGGTGGAAAACCCATTCTCCATTTCCATGCGAACTGTTCTACCAATTAGTTTACGTCTATGTCTCAGTACCTGACCCCTTTGCAGAGAAAAATATGTCTTTCTAATTACTCATCTTAGGGCAAAATAATTTTAAACATCACAATTAAGCCGCTTTTCCACAAAAAACGTCCCCTGTGTATCCTTGTTTTCCTCATCGTAAATAATTCTCAGCCTTATAGCCACCTGGTGAATCTTCTTTGTACTATGTCCAATGTAATCAGATGTTTCCGGTAATGTGGTGCCCTGCAACAGCACACAGTACTCAAGCTGCGGTATACCAACCATTGTGTATAATTCCAGTCTAAGTTCCCTATCGTGGCTAACAAAAACAAGTGTTCCACATTTCTTTATAACCATATAACCATATAACCATATAGCAATTACAGCACGGAAACAGGCCATCTCGACCCTTCTAGTCCGTGCTGAACACATAATCTCCCCTAGTCCCATATACCTGCGCTCAGACCATAACCCTCCATTCCCTTCCCATCCATATAACTATCCAATTTATTTTTTAATGATAAAAACGAACCTGCCTCCACCACCTTCACTGGAAGCTCATTCCACACAGCTACCACTCTCTGAGTAAAGAAGTTCCCCCTCATGTTACCTCTAAACTTCAGTCCCTTAATTCTCATGTCATGTCCCCTTGTTTGAATCTTCCCTACTCTCAGTGGGGAAAAGCTTTTCCACGTCAACTCTGTCTATCCCTCTCATCATTTTAAATAACCATTTGATTGAACTTCTGGTGTATGTGAAGATACATTCCAGGGTCTCATTGTTGCTCTGCACCACTCAAAAACCTGCTGTTTATCACACGCTCCCTTGCCCTTCCCACATAAATGATCACACATTATATCTGGGTTAAATTCCATTTGCCATTTTATGTGCAGCTGACCAGACAAATGTTTTTCCATAGGTACACAAAAATGCTGGAGAAACTCAGCGGGTGCGGCAGCATCTATGGATCGAAGGAGACAGGCAACGTTTCCACTGCCAAATGTCTTTCCGTCTTCATCAACTTTCTACCTGACTGGGAACCACAGCCAATGTTTGCATTATTCTCACACTTCTTTATCATACAGCTTGAAAGATCACTACTACTGCCTCCACCAATCTCAACAGCAACCTCTTTCAGAGCCCTGGGGTGTAGTCCATCTGGTCCAGGTAACTTATCCACCTTCAGACCTTTGAGTTTCCCCAAGCACCTTCTCTTCAGTAATTCCAGGTCAGGACCTTTCTTCTGACTTTAATCCAATTTGCCATTTTGACCTGGATTCTATGGACTCCTTTACTGACAAGCACATCATGTGGGGCTTGACAAAACATTGGGATAATATTGGATGATCATTTCAATTTGGACTGAAGACCGAACATTACAAATGATCCATGGCTTCAGCTCTTGGGGAAGATAGAATTTTGGGCAAAGCGTTGCACAAATATAGGCCAACACACCCAGGGAATGTCACCTGAGGTGTGAAATGCAGGTGGCAGGAGGCCTGTGATGGAGCAGATACATAAAAGCAACCTTCAATGGGAAACACATTTTAATGAAATAATATCTATTTCCATTTTGTATATTCTTACTGGTTGCTCCATGGATGGTCAAAGGTGACAATATATCTTGGTGCAATGTATTGCCAATTTCTTTGTATTCATATGTGGCATCAAAAATATTAAATAAATTCTAATTATTTGTGCAAATGCATCTCAGATCTCATGTATTCAGAATGTATTTATCAAAGCCTGAATGCTGAAACCAAATTATTATTATTTTCTGATGTTGCTACTGCAAATTTTTTTTTAATAGTGTAATTTTCTAATGTACAATACACCAACATTTTAGAAAAAGACACATGCATACTGCTGGAGTAACCACACCAAGTTAAAAGTGGAGACAATTAATCCTTTGGTACAGCATTGTAAGAAAGTAAACATTTAAAAAGGTATAACTTTTCAAAGTGCAAAATCATGTAAATCGTGATTTAAGCAAACAAGAATTAACCATGATTTAAACAACGTGTTTAAAGTGAGAGCAGATTGTCATATAAATGCCAATGCGAGTGAAGTATTTTTATTTTCTCTTGCCCCTCCCTTCAACAGAGTGTTTTTTTTACGTAACTTGGTAAAAAGGCACCCTGCTTAAATCAATCACTGGTTACCTTGGAAGTCATAGGTTCATACCTCAGCGACCCAGAGTGGAATAATGGTTTTTTGTGTTGTACGGATATTGTTATGGAGACCGCAGTTTGCTCCCCACTGATATTGTTCGCCATAGTGACCAGTTGAAGCCACGGCACATATGCATCAACTCAATAGCATTTGCTTCAGCCCCGAAGTACAGCAAGCTCCATGACTGAATATCTTAGAGGGGAGAAAAAAAAAATACGTCAACGGTTAAAGCGCTGTTTACTTTTTTTTTAATTTCTCGGTCGAGGAAAGGTTCATCGAAGATTAAAAACTCACCTTGCAAAACAGATGACCTCTCTGTCACACAGATTACCTATGTCTCAATTCCATTGATTGAAATGGACAGTTGAGGCTGCACAACGAGTGCCCCTTGACACTGCTTGGAGTTCACGGTGCTCATTGAATCTTAACTTCCCTGCACTTCCAGACATTTAACAAAAAGAACGCACTACAAGATGTTACACCATTTTCCTCCCCTAAGGCCTCCACCAAACGATACTAAAATGTGATCAAGGACTGAAAACCAGCCCATTTCCCCGTGAACATGGCAATAAATGATGGATAAACGCAATTACACTGTTTATTAACAATGCCAATTAAATAGCTGCCAAAAATATGTTTTACTTGCCGAGTTTAAATGCACTTTAAATTGGCTCAGTTTTAACAGTTGGCAAATCAGGCAATGTGGTTCAAGCCGTTAACATCTCATTGTCTGTGTGGCGAATTTATTGATTGACTCATTGTCTGTGTGGCAAATTTGTTGATTGACTAGCTTGACAGTCTCGGTGACCTGGAAGCAGTCAGTGTTTGTAAACAACTTTCATGGTTGCAAAGTTATCGACCTATAATACACTCCAGGAAGTTCTGAAATGAATGATTATCTGCAGTTAGTTATTAATTGTAATCAGGTAAAATCCAAAAGCGGATTGTTATATTAAGGGCTGGGAGGTTGGTTGTTAATGAGGGCATGAATAAGGTGGCCATACTGAGACATGGAAATTTTAAATCACTGGTTTCCACGAGGGCAGTGTGCACCGGCAGACTCAGGAACAGTTTCGGCCCCTCTACTATCAGGCTTCTGAACAGTTCTTCTGTAAGCTAGGTTACTGTTCAATTCACCTCGACCCCATTGAGGACAATAGACTCTATCTAAGGAACTGGTGTGCCATAACACGCTACAATGCTGAGAACTGTATTTTGCACTCTGTAACTTCCCTTTGCTCAATCTATCGTACATGAGCTTGAACTGATTGTGTCTATGCATGGTATACCTGATCTGTTTGGGTGACATGCAAAACAACGCGTTTCACTGTACCTCAGTACATGTGACAATAATAAACCTATAACCCTAAACCAAAAGCTGAACACAAGGTTTTCTGGTGTGTGGGAGCAGTTGAAGAATGTGGACATCGACAAAAGAATGTCGAAGTTGTGAAATGAGGAGTAGAAAGGCGTGCCCGGCAGGTCAGGCTGGGCGTCCTCCACTCCCAGAGTGTAAAACATATAACCAAAATAGGGAAAAATAGAACACAGAGCTAATATCATGCACATATGAAAAACAGGCAGGAAATCAAACCTCTGACTTCAAACATTAACTCAGTCTGAAGAAGGGTCTAGACCCGTAACGTCGCCTACTACTTTCTCCTCTCCATAGATGCTGCCTCACCCGCTGAGTTTCTCCAGCATTTTTTGTCTGCTTTCAAACATTAACTCTGTTTCTCTTCCCATAGATGTGGCCTGACCTGCTGAGTATTTCAAGCATTTTCTGCTTTTACTTCAAATGTCACTGAAGCTTAATCCAGTCCGGTTTGCAATCAATTGAAAATGATTATTTGCTAATCTGGGCGTACTTTCTGCATTAAAAGAGTTGAGGAAATTTTACCCAGTTAACTTGCAGCCTCCCCAACACCAGATGGTATATTACTCAGGTGAATATTTTTAGAGGCTGCGGTAATGTCTGATGTTCACTGCTTCTTTGGAGGATGGAAAATGGGCAACGTACAGATGAAAAGGTTGTTTTCATGTTGTAGCTTCTGACAAGTTATCGGCAGTTCATGGCGAGTGACTGAAATTATTCTTTGATTTGCCGTGACTAATATATCAGCTGGCTTGTCTCTGCCTCGCTCATGGGATGTGTGGAGAAGACTTTAATCCAATTTCAAACTGGTTGCAATTTGATAAAGAATTATCTCACTAACTTGGAAGGGATGCACGTCTTACGAGCATTGGAAGATCATGAATACAAATATCCATGTGTTCAGTGCATTAGCAGTGACATCGCAAATTTAAGATCAGGCATGCACACGTTTTAGTTGGGATTAGATGAAGCGAGTATTTTGGAGGAGATGCAGAGATCACGTTGCTGGCAGATATAGGAGATGTGTCAAATGAAGGCAGGATATTTTATTACATGGAAGATATTGGTGGACAAGCCATTGAAAGAAGAAGAAAAGATTTAATAGAAATCTGAGGGGTCACTTTTTCACACAAAGGATAGTGGGTGTATGGAACGAGCTGCTGGAGGAGGATGTTGAGGCAGGGACTATTGCAATGTTTAAGAAACAATTAGACAAGTACATGGGTAGGACAGGTTTAGAGGGATATGGGCCAATCACACCCAGGTGGGATTTGTGTAGTTAGAATATGGGCAAGTTGGGCCAAAGGGCCTGTTTCCATGCTGTATGACTTTGACTTTATGATTCTAAAAGTTTCAATCTATACATTCACACTTTCTTGTGTACGAGCATTAAAACATAGATAGAAATGCTCTGGCATATCCCTGTTGCACCTACTGTAATCTATTTTACACCCTGGAAATGGAGAATTAAGTGATTGAATCTGGTAAGATTAATAAGCTTCCACTCTTTTTTATTAAAGACTCAAATGCTCTCTTTAAATCACTGTCCTGTACCCAATTCTACAGCTATTCCTGGACGTTTGGAGACCTTATTGATGGCCCACTTAAATTAAGTAATCTTCTCAGATGGTAAACTCAGTAAAAATATCAGAGCCCAGCTAGGAATTGATGAAATAAGACATTAATTCTTTCTTTAAAGATAAATATTTAACCTTAATTTTTTGATTTTGGGAACATCAGAGTTTGAAACTTTGAGGATGTTTAGTTTAGTTTCGAGGTACATTGCGGAAACAGCCCTTCAGCCCACCGAGTCCATGCCAACCATCGATCACCCATACATTAGTTCAATCCTACATACGGGCAATTGACAAAAGCAAATGAACCTACAAACCTGCACTTTGTTGGAATACGGGAAGAAACCAGAGCACCCAGAAAGAACCCACGCGGTCACAGGGAGAACGTACAAACTCCTCACAGAGAGCACCCATGGTCAGGATTGAACCCGGGTCTCTGGCGTTGTGAGGCAGCAGTTCTACCCGCTGCACCACTGTGCCGCCCTAAGTTTGGATCCTGAATTGCCAATTAGGACATCACAGAACAAAACATCACCACACCTAGGCAGTTGACAACAAGGAAAGACAGAAAGGTCTTTCTTCAAAATCACTTCACAATCTTGAAGATAAAGATGAATGAAGAGCTTTTAAAAATGAAGCAACAATTGGACTCGGTTGAAGAGTGCAAGTTGAGGAGAAGTATTGTTTTATTCATCCTCAAGAGAGAGTGCGTGTTGTGTTTTGAGTGCTGTGTGTACATGGAATCAGTTTTTAGTAATACAGAATTTTTTCTATTTTTCTCCTTTTGATGAGATGAGTCTGTTGAAAGGACAGCTCAGGAGAAGCCCGGCAGAATCTGTAAAGCAAGTATAATTAGTTTTGGACTTGGACAGTTAGGATTATGGTACTACTTGAAATATCTGTTATTTATTATTTTCTGGGAAATCCAAGAGCACTCAAAGAGACCATAAATATGTCATTGCAAATTAGTGTAAAATCATATTTTCAAACAGTAAAACTTTCAAAGAATGGTAAACCTATTAATGTCTTGGATATTCTTTCAAGTATCCATGTCTAAAATTAGGAGTAATGAATGACTCTATTTATGCCAAGACATGAAAAACATCTTGCATTAAAACTTATTATTTATTGACGTCGTACAGCATTTGAATTGGAATTACCTTTCAAGATTTTAGCTCTTCTACAAGAATTTCTTGATCAGAATATCCTCAGCATTAGGGACATTGTGCGCCACAGTTCCCCACAGTGTTCACCAAGAAACTCTCCTCTCCTGAAGGGAAATACAGCAATGAATTGGGACGTTCATTCCAGCTGTGGAGCGGCATTCCCGAAGTTATTCAGGATTAGTATCCACAAATGGAAATAACTCTGGCAATGGCAGCTCTCAATTGCTTGAATTTTTTTGGAGGAATGTAGAGGCAAAAATCTTGCGTGAACTCGAGCAGAATACAGTGCAATAAATACCACGGTTTGTCCCACGCCCACATCTCTTCCAGCTTTCTCCTGCCCCCACCCTCCGATCACCATCTGTCACGTACTCATGTTATCCAGAGATGCTCCCTGACCCGTTGAGTTGCTCCACCACTGTGGTGCCCTTGATGGTAAACCACCTTCACCTTGTGTAAACCTTGTGCCTCCATCCTATTTTTTATGTAAGCTTGAATTTTGAGGGTAATTGTTCAATTGGGTGTGTAAAAGTTGATATAAGTAGTTTAAACTGGCACAATATCTATTATCTATTAGCAAAACTAACCGTTAAACAACAAGTGGTTTTATGCTGCAATAGTTTGCACTGGCAGCTTCCCACCGCAGAGTCCATGAGGTTTGGCTGGTTGAAAGAACTTTGGAGCAGAGTGACTGGAGTTTGAGATGGTGATGACATTTCAAAACATTTTACTGCTCTGAATAATGTCTTTACTGAACCTATTAACGGCTGCAGATGTTGCAGAGTAGAGTCACCACCCGTCGTCTTGGCAGATTCCAAGTTTTTGAAGAAGACATTTCAATTTTGAATTCCCTACTTACACTTCTTTTCCCAGCAGCTTATCTAACTTTGATGACAATCTCCGTTTCCCCCTCAAAGTGCTGGCTGCTTGCTTGTATAAGATTCCCAAGGGAAGGTCAGACTACATAAGTCATTACTTGTCAGCAAACTATTCCACTGCAACGTAGGACAGATAAGTGGATCAAACTACCATCTGATTCCCTTGCAGGGAAAATGCCCTCGCTTGAGGTCAAGGAGTTAGGCCGAGCATCTGATCTGAATCAGTTAACAATGCAGACCATGGTGTTAAATGGGCCTGGCCTTGTTTAAATAGTTCAGTCGTACAATGTGGTGGTCAGTATTGTCCATTAATAATAAGAAACCGAAACGATGTTAGCATTTTCTTCCTATCTTTTCTTTCATGTATATAACCACCTAGTTCATACCTCAGTGAATGAAGAATTATGACAACCAGGGTTGTCGAAGCTGATCAACGTCAGGGCTCACTGAGGTCTGGAATTTGTCATTAAGGAGATGGAAAGACTTGCCTCAGGGAGAGGCCTTGAATGGTTTGCCATCTGTCCTCATGGGAATGTACAGGAAAAGTAAACTCTTCCATTTAAGGACATCTAAAGAAGCCTGGCACCACCAGCCCGAGCCAAGTCATTTAGAGCCATCAGGCACAAGGAAAACACTTCATCAAAGGCAAAGTTCTTCCTCGCAAGATTGAAAGTGTAATACAAATAACTTTCCCACATCTTCAAGTCATATACGCACAAGTACAGTGAGACACAGGTACAATGAAATTCTTGCTTGCAGCAGCACCACTGATACATACCATACTGATACCATCAGACAACACACAAAAATGTAAATTATACATAAATTACATATAAATTCTACAATATAGTGAAAAGAAAAGGACGGAGCAGAGTATAGGCTGTGCATAAATAGAGCAAATCACAATTAGAAAACAAATCCTTGGTAGTGCAAGAGGTGGTCCGTAGTGTACGGACCTCCGCTGAGGTAGGATTGGGGTTGAGTAGATCACAGCAAGAACCTATTGGAGGTAGGAAAGTAGCTGTTCCTGAACTTGGTGGTGTGGGACATCAGGCTTCTGTATCTCCTGCCCAGAGGTAGCAGTGAAAAGATAACATGCTTGTATGGTGGGGAGCCTTGATAATTGATGCTGCCTTCTGGAGGCAACATCGCATGGATACGCCTTCAATGGTAGGGAGGGCTCTGCCTGTGATGGCCCGGGCTGTATCCACCATTCTCTGCAGTCTCTTGTGCATTGGAATTGCCATACCAGGTCAGGATACTCTCCACAGTGCGTGTACTTGCGGAGCTTGTATTATCCTTGACCAGATGAAGTCTCATGAAGGAGCTTTGAGCCTTTCCATGTTGAGCGGACAGAATCTTGGAGACCAAAGAATAATGACGAAATTAACAAAATAATAGCAGCCGCCTCCTTCCTGATAGTGACATCCACTAAACCACTGGGATTAAATAAGATTTAAAGAATGGAAGCTGGTTTATTTTGTCATTAAATAAAAGGAGGAATATAATTGACTCATTCATCACATAACACGAATTCTAAACAAACTACCTCAGTGCACTCTGTCTCCAGTCTATTTCCTTGAAGTCAAGTTAATGCTAATAAACAAGGATACATTTCAAGGCATATTTGAATTTAAACTTGAAAACAATAACATTTTGGATTTGCAAGATAGTCATGGTTTAAAACTTCCTTAACCCACTCAAGGATCTCCCAATTACCTCTTAACTACTCTCGTAACAGCAAATTAATTCTTAAGAATTCCTGGGAGATTTGGCCATTTGAAGACCTGGACATTTATTTCACATAATGAGCACTTTCTGTGTGACGATGAATTCCCCAGTGTCAATTACCTGAAGAGAATGGTGGAATTATGCTGTTCTCCTGATCAACAAAACAGGCTTAAGAGAAGGAAATTTCAAAATCATGAACAATTAGAGTAAATAGGAGAGCCCGCTGCTTGTTGCCGTGGAGACAGTAGTCAGATCAACAAGAAAGTCAGAGGAAAAGGATTATGCAGGGTTTCGTTAGAATACAGTCTGTTCTGGGGCATCAAATTTAGCACTTCCCCTTGCATTTTAAACAAGCTTATCTAATAAGAACTCGGACTCATATACATCAGTGAGACCAGACGTTGACTGGGCGATCGTTTCACTGAACATCTTCTATTCTGTCCTCTGCTTGAATTTAGCAGAGGACAGTCTGCCTGAACCTACTCTGATCTCCTGGTTGCTAAACACTTTAATTCCTTCCCATTCCCACACTGACCTTTCTGTCCTAGGTCTCCTCCATTGTCAGGGTGAGGCTAAACACAAATTGGAGAAACAGCATCTCATATTTCACTTGGGCAGTGGTATGAATATTGAATTTTCTAACTTCAAGTAACCCTGGCATTCCCTCTCTCTCTATTCCTCCCCCACCCAAGTTGCACCAGCTTTTCATTTTCACCCAACAAACAGCTAACAATGGCCTGTTCAGCTAACAATATAGACCTGTTCCCTATATCAATCGTTACATTTTTTTGCATATCTTTTATTCATTGTTCTTTATGTGTCTACATCATCTTCTATATCTCTCGTTTCTCTTTCCCGTGACTTTCAGTCTGAAGAAGGGTCTCGACCTGAAACGTCACCCATTCCTTCTCTCCAGAGATGCTGGGTTACTCCAGCTTTTGGGTGTATCTTCTATTAAGAACTCTGGTGGTTTTTTCCTTTGGTCAGTTTCTGATCCATTCCTTGAGTTTGTCCAGAAATTCACTAGCGTAGGGTTTAAATGATAACCCAATATTTTTTTTAAGGTATTTATTGATATTCTTTTTGAAGGAGCAAGAAATCATGACACAGATTGACCCAGGATCTGCTGGGAATGGAACCCCCTCAAAGCAATCGGGCAACTAGGTAGACAGGCTCGCCCCTTTCTGAATCCGTGATTCTTCTTCAGAGAAAATAATTTAGCTCATCCACTCATTGATCAATTGATCTATTGTCAGTTAAAAGCCAGCTCTTTTGCTGGATCTTCCAAGATGGGGTGAAATAGTGACTAGATTGAGCAGTGCTGAATGACTGCGCGGTTGCTCCATCAGAACTGCCCACAGAACATTTCTGCTGACCGAGAACAGGCCTGAATGGTACCACTGAGTATGAGCCATTCCCACCCTGGCACAAGCCAGGTCTCCAGCTAGGCACAGAGGAGGCAGAGGACAAACCAAGGCCAAATGTCACAACATCAGACTGTCCGCTTGGTGCTAAACTCACTGCCGAGCTCAGTGGAGGAGCATTGATGCTGAAAAGTGAATCCAGATAGAGTTCACACCTGCTCTCTCTGGTTACACTGGGGTGGACTGGAGTACAAATATCACTCCAGTCATTTGAAAAGGATCATCAGCCCTGTAGCAGGAAGTATATGGAAGGATGTGTTGGACTCACTTTATTTTAATTAAATGTTTTCAGTTATTGTATTTCAATTAAACCTTTTTTTTCCTTTCATTATCTACAAAAAAAAATGTCATTTATTTAATTATTAAAAATCTGTTTGAATAGAATAATGGTGACCATTGGATGAATTTATAGACTGGTAAATAACAGTCTGTAACAACTGCTGACTTGTCTAAGAGTGTCAGGGGAATTTGTGGCAGGGTCCAGGATTTGTTGCCTCTGGCCTATTTGCCACTTGGATCCACTCCCCCTTGGTTCATGACGGGTTGCCTTGTCTTTATCTGGTACAGAAATGTTGGGATAGAAGGGTCGTCGAGCTGCGATAGATGGGCCATCGAAGAAGGGACTCAAACTGAAGTGTCACATTGATGTTCTCCAGGGATGCTGCCTTCATCTGCTGAGTTACTTCAGCACTGTACATTTTTTTTTCATGATAGAAGAGTATGTGGGTGGTGTAGGTGGCAGACTGGCACAAACTGGCCTTCTCCCTGTCTGAGGTACACCAAGTATATTTCACATCACCTTAAATTTAAGATAGAGACAGCTTGAGTACAAGCTACACAAAAATACTGTTTAAAATTAATCCTTTAAAAGCTAATCATTCAAAAATATTGGAGTGGATGGAAACCACTTCTGCAGAAGAAAAGTGCAGCAGACATTTGTTATATAAAGACATTGCCACTTGAATACATAAGAGAAGGTCTTGCTACCTTGCTGAAAGCAAGTTATTTATTTCAAACAGTTCCACTGTCAAGCCTTTTGAGTGAGGTTTAAAAACTCAAAAAAGCCATTGCAAGAATGGTGAAAGATCAAACTGTTTTCACAGCCAGTTAGATCTCTACTGAGAAGGTGGTGGAAATAGTGGCATTTAAAAGACTTTTGGATAGGCATATGGTTATGCAAGGAATGGAGGAATATGGGTTACTTGGAAGATATTGTTAGCATCATGTTCGGCGCAGGCAGCCTGGGCCAAAGGGCCTGTTCCTGTGCTGTACTGTTCTATGCTGTATGTAAGACAGTCATTCTTTGAAGTTGTCAATTAGAATATGAAAAGTTATTTGCACTTTTTAAGAGTATGCGCAGCCTAAAATGATTGCTGGCATCAGGCGCTGTTTAAATACGTTCCCCTGTTTGTCTTGGGGTGGTTGCAACACTGGAGATGTCCAGGATGAAACTGAAGATTCAGCTGTCATGTTAAAGTAATACACATTGTTAAATATTGACTCCAGCGGTTCCATTGAGAGGAAGGATGTGTTGAGGCAATTTTCCTCCCCCAAGATTTCGGAATAGACCAAAATTGATTGTGATGCTGACGAAATTGGTTATCAGTCCTTTTCCCTCCCGTTTTGTTTGATGTATAACTCAGTACACAGGATGCCCTCTTTGATTTTAAATCAAAAGAGAGCTTGGTAAAGCAACCACATGCAGGTGAATGGCTGTGGGCTCGCACACATCTCCCCCAGCAGGCTCAAATCTTAACTAATCATAGAGTCATGGAGCAACAGTGAGAAACAGCAAGGACACTGCTCACCGATAGCCATGTCCAAATGATCTTGTGTGTTCCTATCATGTGCAATTTGGAAGAGACCCGTAACAGATAAAGAATTTGGATCCTTACTTATTGTTTGAATGTGTTAGGAATTGTTAGCACGGAACATCTTTCAGGAGTTATGGGATGGGGGCAGCAACCTGGTGCTACAAATGGGAACCAGTCTTTGAAAAAATCCTGGAGGAATTAAATGGGATCTGTGGAGGGAAATGGACAGAGGACGTTTTGGGTTGGGAGCCATGTGATAAATCTGAAGAAAACTCCTGACCTGAAATGCCGTCTGTCGACTTCCCTTCGTAGACGCCGCCTGACCTGCCGAGCTCCTCCAGCATTTTGTTTTTTACTCAGGATTCCAGTATCTGCAGTCTGTTGTGCCTTCAAAAAAATTTTGTTAACAATGTAACACTCATTGTTACTAACGGACATTGAAACTAGTCACTGGGTGTGTAACGTTCTTATTCTGCACCATTGTAACATCACGGGGGAGGCCACAAATAAATGCCTATTTAATTAACCATCAATGAAACTCCCAAAATGAGATCAGGGAAGGTATTAAGTGACAACCCCCTGTATCTTTGCATAGTTAAAGGCATTTATTACTGTCACTTAACATAGTTCAAGGCATTTGTTTTGTCAATCAATAGTCTGTGTATTTGCATATCCAGGGGACCATCGCACAACACTATAGCAAAATAACTATATTTTGGGTGTCTGGGGTTCTGTGCCCTTTAGACCATCCATAGCTTTTGATATTCAAAACTGTCTCGTCAATTGAGTTGTGATCCCATTGCAAATATGTGATTCTACAATAAAGTTATTTGCCTACAAATGGGCAAGTGGCGGCACATAGAAACATAGAAACATAGAAATTAGGTGCAGGAGTAGGCCATTCGGCCCTTCGAGCCTGCACCGCCATTTAATATGATCATGGCTGATCATCCAACTCAGTATCCCGTACCTGCCGGCACAGTGGCAGAGTTGTCGCCTCACAGCGCCAGGGACCCGGGTTCAATACTGACTACGTGTGCTTGTCTGCACGGAGTCTGTACGTTCTTCCCGTGGCCTGCACCGGTTTTCCACGGGTGCCCCGGCTTCCTCGCAGACTCCCAAGATGTACAAGTTTGTAATTTAATTGGCTTGGTAAAAATTGTAAATTCTCCCTAGTGCGTTTAGGATAGTGTTAGTGTGTGGGGATCGCTGGCTGGCATGGACTTGGTGGGCTGGGGGGCCTGTTTTGGTGTTGTATCTAAACTAAACTAAGTTAAACCCAAAATGTTGTGGTTTAGCTTAGTTTAAAAGATAATTATAACCATTGAATTTGTATTCAATCACATATTGTTATCTCTGTGTTAAAACCTCAATGTACTTTTGAAACAAGGCTGCGATTATCTGAGGTAGCTTCTTCCCTAATACCTGCTTGTTATGTCAATGTACAGCTTTGCATCGGCAGCTCCAGTGTGGCTTATTCACACTCGCAACAGATTGAAGGAAGTTAACGATTTTATGAAGCACATAAGTACCACTGACTTGTGGTATTACCAAAGCAATTAATTTGAAGATCTTCATCCCACTTTTAAATTAATTCAAAAATACTTCAACCTGTTTGAAAAACCTTCAACCTTGCATTCCACCCTGATTCCTTAATTGCTTGAAATCCAGTTTGTTGCTTATTTAAACAGGCACAACGTGCTGAAGTAACTCTGTAGGTCAGGCAGCACCTCTGGAGAACATGGATAGATGAAGCTTTGGGTCGGGATCCTTCTTCACTCATCAGTCCATTGTGCCCTTTTGTGTATTAACCAACATCACCAGTTCTTTGCCTCTACATTGTTGCTTCACCACTTGTGACTTATTTATCAGAATGAACCTTCCTTCTATAAATTAAACCCCATAAATTATATTTTCTTGCCCAAATCCTGTTGCATTTGAAAGCCTCGAAGAAATCGTTCTCTTCAATCTTCTCTCCTCCTGAATATTTTTCTGTTATTGACTAAATCCTCGATTCGGTTTCCTGTCAAACTCTTTGAGGGAGTCTTTGAGTCTTTGTTTCAAGTAGCAGCTGAATGTAAATTCTTGCTGTGGTGAAATCCAACAGAATGTGTAATGATGCTACTCAGTGTTTATAAATTCTCCAACCATCCAGGTCAAATTCACTGAAAATAATTGCAGATAGAGATCAAAAATATCTATTTACAGCTACCAGCTACTTGAAATTCTGCACCAAATGTGTCTTCCCCTAAAGGAGTGTTCTGTCGTTTTACTCTCCACGTAACTATTACATGGACATGGTTTAATAATCCTCCGTTGCTTGCTTTTGTTTCCTAATCTTTTTTCACATGTTTAATGCAGTTCCAATGCACAGTTCTTGGGCAACTCTCTCAGCCGGCCCACAGTCTGTTCCACCAATCTTTTCTCTAACTCTTGATGTACTCCACCCAGCTGGAGTTCTTCCACATTAGACATTGCAATTACTGATCCTTGCAAGACATTGCAACTACTGATTCCTTACAAACAAGAGTTAAAAAAAAAAAAAAAACTGCGGGAGGAACTCACTGGGGTCAGGCAGCATCTGTGGAGGGAAATGGACCGATGACATTTCGGGCCGGGACCCCTCTTCAGCCTCCCTGTCCTATTGAATTCTAGCAGCAGTTCGATTTTCACTCAAGATTCTAGCATCTGCAGCCCCTTGAGTCTCGATGAAAACAAAGGTACAGGATGAAACAACTTCATTCCTGTTGAAGAAGTGCAAAATACATTACCTTGTCCATTGGTAATTACATTTTGGGGATTCATCCAGTAAATCTATGTGACTCATTCCCATTCATTAACCTGGCGTTAAAACTGTTGGAGTTTTTCTTGGAAGTATTACGTGTTGAAATGTGTGAACTTTGCTGCTGCTAACAAATAGAATGCAGATGTGTTGTGGTAGGTGGACTGGGTTGAACTGTGAGTGTGTGTAACTCATGCCAGCGGGAGAGTGGGCCGCTGTCAGACAGAAACAGCAAGTGTGACTTCCTGTCGCACCTCACATACAGTCAACAGTTTCTAGGTTAATCTAGTGTAGCAAGTCCAGGAGAAATTGTAGATTGCAGTCAAGAAGATCAGAGGTGATCCACACCTTCATTCCCAATGGGATCATGATTAAAGCAAGATGATCTTTCCTGACGAGTGTTGTTTTTAAGCTGATACAGTAACGATTGCTTGAAACATCAGTATCATTTTCACACTCCAAATTTCCACTCAGTCCCATTACTGAAGGTTTGTTTTTGTTGGGAAGGAATCTTGGGCAATTAGATCATCATTTGGGATAACCCTCTGTTTCCAGTGAGTTAACATAGCGTTTCCATCTATGATGTTGGCCAATTGTGTTTAACATACTTTTGTGAATGGAATTTTAAATTGTTGATGTACGTCCTTGGCATCAAGAGTTCAAGTTTGATTAAAAGCTTATTTCCTTTTGTGACACATAATTATGAACATTTAAGATTTTTTCACCCGTGGCAAAAACAAAGCACAGAATTAAACCTATTATCCCACTGCTGGACGTAGTATAAAGCGTGGGAAGCAGAAGTTGAAGTTTCCTTGTGCTTATTAATTCACCAGGTCTCCCCTTTCATGCTGGAATAACTCGGCGGGACAGGCAGCATCTATGGAGAGAAGGAATGGGTGACGTTTCGGGTCAAGACGCATCTTCAGACTCTCTCCATCACCTATCCATATTCTCCAGAGATGCTGCCAGACTTGTTGTGTTACTCTGTTACTCTAGCACTTTGTATCCTTTTGTGCATTAACCAGTGCCTGCAGTTCTTTGTTTCCACATAATGTTAGTAGAGGGCTTTTTTTTGTGATTGGGTGCCTGCAAGCTTGCTGCATTCAATAGTTATGAGCTGTGATGCTTAGAGTCAAAGAGTGATACAGTGTGGAAACAGGCCCTTTGGCCACCTTGCCCACAGGCCACCATGTTCCAGCTATACTAGTCCCACCTGCCTGCACTTGGTCCATATCCCTTCAAACTTGTCCTATCCATTTACCTGTCTATTTTAGAGACACAGCGCAGAAACAGGCTCTTCAGTCCACCGAGTCCGTGCCGACCAGCGATCCCCGCACATTAACACTACCCTACACACACTAGGGATAATTTACATTTATTCCAAGCCTGTAGGCCTTTGGAATGTGGGAGGAGACCAAAGATCTCGGAGAAACTCCACGTGGTCACGGGGAGAACGTACAAACTCTGTACAGACAGCCACCCGTAGTCGGGATCGAACCCGGGTCTCTGGTGCTGCAAGCGCTGTAAGGCAGCAACTCCACCACTGCGCCCACCGTGCTTCCCAATATTTGTTTAGAATATATGTGAATAATTTGGATGTGGATGTCGGCGGAATAATCAGTAAGTTTGGTGGAGTTGTTGACGTGTGGAGGGTGGACGGAAGCTACAGAGAGACATTGTTGCGATGGTGAAATAGGCTGATAAAGTCTAATTCAGGTTTACCAGAATGCTGTCTGGATTACAGAGCATTAACTACAAGGAGAGATTGGACTAACTTGGATAACTCTGAAGGAGGTTCTCGACCCGAAACGGCACCTATTCCTTTTTTCCAGAGATGCCGCCCGGCCCACTGAGTTACTCCAGTATGTTGTGTCCATCTAAATGGATGGGTTTGGTGGGCTGGGTGCTTGATAATCAGTGCCAACATGGGCCTGATTACATGATGACCAAATGTATGCACCCTTCCCTATCCATAGGACTATTAATAAGCCTTGATTCTTATATTAGATAATATCTAATTAATAATGTCTTGTGCAGCTGGGAAACATGAGGCTCGTCTCATCATTGACGGATTGAACAAACTGCAAGGGTTTGCGTGCGTCACCAGCAACAACAACTTCTGGAAAACAACATGTCAGTTTGCTGTCAGTGAGAGAAGTCAGGAGGGCAAACAGGGACTTAGTTAAAAACCAGCAAGCGGCAGATGGGATCCAGGCTGCATAAACTCCGTCAGAAGGTTGTGCATGTTGGAGGCTTTTAGCAGCAAATTGCTACCAGACAATTGAACTGTCATGGGAATGGTAGCACTGGTTACAACATTCAGTGACTTTTGCTGTCAGGCGATGAGATTTACTCAACACGGGAGGGAGAGTTGAACTCACAACACTCTGATCCAGAGAAAAAACGGCTCCCACTTTTCTAAGAAGGGAGAATAAATTTGTCCTGACCTCTAATTCTATCTTCCAAATATAATATTCAGTAATATTTTCCTTCACCTTCTGTTTATTTAGGAGCCACTTATTGCTGCTTGGAGCTACTATGCACAATTTTATCAAATGCTTCTCATTATTTTTCTTTGCTTGGCTTTGCTTTCTTTATAAATTTACTCTGTAAATGCATTCCTCATAATTAGCATAACAACTTTTATAGGGCCCTACCCCATGGAGACGGGCTGCCCTGGAAATTCTGTTCCGCCCTGATAGCCAGAACAAGCCTGAACAAAGAAGGGGTGTGGATAGGGATTGCCAACGGTTGGAACTTGGTAGCATGCTGGAAGCCATTGAGCAAGTAGCAGCGTACAGAGACATGTTCTCCTGTGTCCTGCTGTGTCTGAATTCCCAACCCTTCACCCTGGCTCCTCCAGCATTAAACTGCTCACACTAGCCTACTCTGTTGGTGTAACATTCCCCACACTCCCACATTTGACACATTCCCACATTCCCTGATCACCGCCCAGCACTGACACATCTTGCGGAACCAAGAAGACGGAATGTCACCAGACAAACGTGTCACTGCAGTTACCTAGGAGTCTTGTGCTCAGTTACAAAATAAACCACAAAATGCGAGAGCACTGTGTCTCTTTCTATTTTTTTTGTAAACCAGTATCTGCAATCCCTTATGTCCTCAAAAAGAAGTGTATTGACGAATATTTCCAGGGGAAGGTGGGACTAACTGACCAGAAGAGTGCCTGTGTGCAGCACACCATATCCTGAACTTTTGAGAATCCAGTCGGAATTGCAGATCCGAGCACCACCTCTTCCCAGTTGGTGCATTGCAAGAATACAGTTTATATGATGGCTTGCCATGGTGAACAATCAAGCAGTCGGCTTGCCCACACATCTTGGGGGTTGCCAGCTGTGAGATCCTGTGACCATGCCTGGCACAGAGCCTGGCACTGCTCCTCTCCTGGACCTGCTCCTGCTGATGTTTCTACAGCTTCCGCTCTTCCTGCTGCTTCTGTTCCATCTCAGGTCCAATGCAATGTCACCCAGCTGATAAAAAAAAACTGGAATTAAAACTCCAGAGTCCACATCAAACGTACAGGCATCCAAATTTGTCCGAGCAACCTCCAGATTTTGAAATTTACCTCCAAGATTTGCAATGAAATCTCAGTGTACAGGAAGCGCTGCCTCACGAAGGCAGCTTATATCATTAAAGATCCACACCAGCTTGGCTACACTCTCATCTCGCTGCTATCATTGGGAAGAATGTACAGGAGCCTGAGAAATGTGACCTCCAGCTCCAAGATTATATTGCCAACAACGACCACACTCTTGAACCATCCGATACAACCATAACCGCAACCCTACCTTCGCCACCAAATTACTATGAACATTGTATAGGTTTCACTGCTTGCTTTGGCTCGCACTATTATGATCAGGTTTACCTAGTGTAACTAATAAGTCAGTGTATGTTTATATGTTGTGCTATTCAGTTTAATGTGCCCATGGAGCTGCAGCAAGTAAGAATTTCATTGTTCTAGTCCCAGTGTATCTGACAATTAAACATTTTTGACTCTTGGCTCTTGTGTAGATAATATGAACAAAGTCTTTCGTACTGTCGGGCAAGAAAACAGCTGTGAGATGCCAGTATCATTTGCCCGTGGCCTCTGCAGTCTCTGCGAGGCTTTGCTTTGGTTTTGCCGGCAATCTGAGATGCCGGCTGGCCCACGGTCAGACTACAGGAGCCATGGTGATACCACTGGGATTGACAAGGGCAATCGGTCTACCACGAGCGGGCAGCACCCATGCCAATGTCACACTGGACGGGAGTATGGAGATCAGTCAACAGGACCCACCCTCCTCAAGCAGCGTTTTAACTTTGCTCCATACACCTGCCCTTGAATATTAAAGCATAGCATCTTAATCCCTTTAAATATCAGTCACTAGAGTAACACAGATTTTACCACACAGTAAACCCCATTTGCCCTAATGAGTCTCTCCTGGTATTTCCGCTACATAGCAGGTGGCTGGTGTTGGCACAATTGGCACAATATTCCATTCATAAACTAATCTTGTTAGAACAACCTTTGAAGGTCGGTGGTCTTTGCACTAGTTTTGCAACAAACAAAGGAACCAGATAAATATCAAATTTCATCCCCTCATATTAGAGTTATCAACCTATTCATTTTATGAGTAATTACACAGACTGTTAATTCCAATCCATTTGATTCTTGCCTCAGAAACCATTATTGGTTGTTTAAACAGCTTTTGAGTACTGTACTAATATTATTTTTTTCTCAATAGTTATACAAATGGGATTGCCTTACTTTCCTGGAACTCTTTTTCCTAACTACATGCATTTAATAGGTTTATGCTGTTTCTGTGGCTTTGTTGAATGAAAGATATATTGTTCTCTCCCCTCAACATATGTTGAGCATTTGTGGAGGTTGGATCTCCTTCAATGTTTCCTTCAATTTTTATTTACCCTTTGTAATATCCAATGTATTTGTGAAGGTATTCAATATAAATGTTGATGTGTGCCACTCATTCACGCTCTTCGCATAGAATTAGAAGGTCTAGGTCCTGAGGTCGAGCACGAAAATTTGGGCTAGCATTTGAGTGCAGTAGAGAGGAATGCAGTCATTTCATGGGGTGCAGTCTTCTGAAAGAGATGTTACACCAAGGCAGAGCTTTCTCTCTTCACTAGGTGTATAACATTTCATGGCGCAATTTCTATGAAGGTTTTGACAAATATTTTTTGGAGACCTGACCAACATTTCTCCCTCAACATCATCAGATGATCTGATCATTAAAATATCACTGCTTATAGACAATAGACAATAGGTTCAGGAGTAGGCCATTTGGCCCTTGGAGCCAGCACCACCATTCAATGTGATCATGGCTGATCATCCCCAATCAGTACCCTGTTCCTGCCTTCTCCCCATATCCCTTGACTCTGCTATCTTTAAGAGCTCTATCTAACTGTCTTTTGAAAGCATCCAGAGAACCGGCCTCCACCTCCCTCTGAGGCAAAGAATTCCACAGAGTCACAACTGTGTGTGAAAAAGTATTTCCTCATCTCCATTCTAAATGGCTTACCCCTTATTCTTAAACTGTGGCCCCTGGTTCTGCACTCCCCCAACATTGGGAAGATGTTTCCTGCCTCTAGCGTGTCCAAACCCTTCAATACACAAATTGAATTTTCGGTGCACAAATTGGCTGCCACATTACCCACAATAAAACAGTGGCTGCACTTTAATTTTCCTTCATTAGCTAACATTAGAACATGTTGAAAGAAACGAAGTAATGGAATATCAAATATCTGGAACCATGTAAATTCAGAACATTTGGATCCATCATCAGGGTAAATAATTTTGGATGGGGCAGAACAATTATATAGACAGGCTGGAGTTATTAGATAACCCTCTTCCTGATTGTTATTGCTTATTTGTTATTACTGAGAGCTTGTGAAGGCCGCTGACAAATGAATATTTAATTAATAACATCAGCATTGTTCCTTCAATGAGAAGAACCAACAGATGTCACTGCAGGTAAATGCTTATATTTTTTCAAATTAGAAAGTAATGCAGGTTGAGTTTTAGAAAATATTTCCTGAAATAATTCACATTTTAGAAGCACATTTCTGACAGTCCTGTGTGTTTATGAAGGAATATTGAGCCTGTTCGACTTACTGAGGCTTCCATTGTTACAACTGAGCCTGGTCCCAACTTTCTGTGCTCTTATTCATAACTGAAGGCAGCTTCTGTCAATGGGCCATGTCTTTGAGAACCAAAATGTAATGGAGTAGTGGGGTATGTGTGCCCCTGGGCTGACATCTATCCTTACCCTGTTACACTGTGCCAGACATAATACAGTATCCCAGCATATGCCTCTGAGTTATAGGATACATAAACACCATTCATTGGTTTTCCATTTTTACAAGCCGTTCTTTGTTCGACCTTGTTGATTGAAAAACACGGCCTTCCTGGTGCTGTGTTCCTACTCATTGAAATCACCACGTTGGGTAAGGTCTTAGTAAGGTGAAGGCAACAGGTCTACCATACAACTGCAGACCTGACCAACTTGGTTGCGCCTCAGAATTTTCCTCATTAAGATACCATTGCTTACGATCCACATACTTTTGCAACGTGAGCTAACATAAATATAGATAAAAAGACCTGAGTTAACAAGATTCTAGACCGTAATTTGTCTGTCCAGCATCTTAATCAAGAATCTTCACTGGAGTTGATGCAGGAAACCATTTCACTGTGTCTCTTCTGTTTCATCTCAAGACTATGGATAACTTCAATGATCTTGGCAACTCAGGAGAAGTAACACATCGGGCATTCACTCTTTCCTCTCTTTACCTCCAGAAGACTAATTTCCATCTGTAAAGGACTCTTGGGCAAATAACATTTCACAGAGTAGGGCTCAGAAAACTTCTAACATGAGGTCCATCGCTGTTAACTGTCAAGTGGTGGAAGTGGGTTGGTAGGATGTTAGTGGGGATAGGATAGGAAAGTGGGGTGCCGCAAGGCTCGGTGCTGGGACCCCAGTTATTTACATTATATAGTAACGATTTAGACGAGGGAATTAAATGTGACATCTCCAAGTTTGCGAATAACACACAGCTGGGTGGCAGTGTGAGATGCGATGAGGATGCTATGAGGCTGCAGGGTGACTTGGATAGGTTGGGTGAGTGGGCAGATGCATGGCAAATGCAGTATAATGTGGATAAATGTAAGGTTATCCACTTTGCTGGAAAGAACAGGAAGGCAGATTATTATCTGAATGGCGTCGGATTAGACAAAGGGGAGGTGCAACGAGACATGGATGTGCTTGTACATCAGTCACTGAAAGTAAGCATACAGGTACAGCAGGCAGTGAAGAAAATTAATGGCATGTTGGCCTTCATTATGAGAGGATTTGAATTTAGGAGCAAGAGGGCCAACAGGCCCTGGTGAGACCGCACCTGGAGTATTGTGTGCAATTTTGGTCTCCTAATTTGAGGAAGGGCATTATTGGTATTGAGGGAGTGAAGTGTAGGTTCACCAGGTTAATTCCCGGGATGGCGGGACTGACATATGATGAAAGAATGGGTCGACTGGGCTTGTATTCACTGGAATTTAGAAGGATGAGAGGAAATCTTGTAGAAACATATAAAGTTCTCAAAGGATTGGACAGGGTAGGTGCAGGAAAAATGCTCCTGATGTTGGGGGAGTCCAGAACCAGGACTCACAGTTTAATAATAGGAGGTAGGCCATTTAGGACTGAGATGAGGAAAAACATTTTCACCCAGAGAGTTGTGAATCTGTGGAATTTTACTTCGGAGTCACGTGAGTGACTACGTGAAGAACCCGTCCAGCACGCTTGCGCGACATTGCGTTCACGCAGTGCAACAGCGACGAACGGGAGTACAGGCGCTCCCGTTACAAGCCTGAAGGAACGGGCCGTTAGGTAAGTACTTACCTACAGGCTAAACTTGTGACTTTGCCTCTCTTTCTCCAGAGGGAAGCGGCCCCCATTCGACTCCAGGGAAGGAACGTCCCGTCAGTGGAGGGGGGAGAGGCGGCAACGGGACCGCGCACGCTGCGGTCCACAGACACGGGTACTGCGCCGATGCCCAGTCCGCTAAACAGCTGTCTGACCAACAGCAGCGGACTGGAGGGAAATTCAAAACCAGCCAGTAACCCCTGCATCTCCCGACAAGGAGACTCGCCGCCCGAGAACCGCTGAAATGCCGCCCGAAAACGGCAGACAGCCTCTATCAGCAAAGCCAGCAACCAAACCTCGGGCTGGAGACAGACACAGAAGATGGAATCGGCACTTCAAACGAGAACAAGTAAGTGTCTGTTCTCCAAGCCAGAGTAAGGTCATGGAGCCAAAAACTCCAGCGAGACTTGCCTCAGGAGCAGGGGAAAGTCCGCCAAGGGAGCATAACACTCCCACTCCAGTGCCTACAGCACTGGCCATCTCCCTTGTCGAGAGATCGATGGCGACCAGGGCTGGGCTGGTCAAGAAGAGGGGTCACTGGCTGAAGAATATCAGTATATCAGGGAGTATGCTTGAGGTACAGGATCAGGAAGAGCTGCTGGGTGTGGCCGTTACGTGGCTACACCACTAGCGAGATGGCCTTTTCAGTCTCAACTGATGCCCAGTTTACTACCTGTTCTTTTCAAAACATCTCCAAGACAGGTAGTCATGAGGCGCTGCTTTCATCGCGCCTCCTCTAAATTGCATTTACTCAAAGTGCCCACCGTTACTGGGGGGTACATTGAGCATAGCTTTTTAAAAAACCCAAATATCTTAAATTGCATTTGATATCCCTGACGTCGGCTATCATTTTCGCATGCTCATTCCAGAGGGGCAGGGTAGTATGGCAAAACACCTGACCCTACTGTTCACAGATGCTCCGCAACTTCTCAGGAAGATATAAAACCTGCCCTCAACTTAAAAAATTTACAGGACTGTGAGAACGCCGACCTCACAACCACAGATCCTGCTAAGTTATCAAACCAAGCCTAAGAAACTGGACGAAGTATCCAAAAATTCGTCATCAAGAGGGCAGGGCCTGGAATGAGCACCACACAAAACCAGACAGCAGTGCCTCTACGCGTCCACCAGTAGGCATCTACTTAAGAGTACTGGTGAAAGCTCGGGGCCCGCATGCCAACCCCCAGTAAGCCCTTTCAGGCCAGGGTCCAGAGCGGGCCCCATGGAAAATGCGTCACCCCCAACAACACCATCCCTACAGACAAGGAACCAGAAACCGCAGAAATGAACACACCACCAAACGACAGTGAAGACAGATAAGTATGGTTCCTACCATCACATAAAGGTGAAGGGTTTGTACTAACAAAGGGGGGGGGAATCACCCCTGGTTGGGAAGCTATCACTCTTGGTAGTTATATACCAAAAAATATTCAAGGGGAATAGAATTAATATCTTGCCACCAGTTCAGCTTGCACCCCAAAGGGTCTACCCTCCCACTAAGAAACATGAGGGTCGAGCTACTGGGAAAGATATACCAGGGGTCATAAGAAATCTCATATGAGCCTTTGGTACCAAAAAACCCCAAGATGGTGAATGTCGCACCATCATTGATTAACCACTTGAGTATTTCACCAGGTATACCCACTTATGGAATTTGTAACTACTACCATGGATTCCAAGGATACTTTATGATAGACATCGACTTTAAAGATGCATACTATTCAGTACCCTTTTATATAAGATTTCGGATATACCACAATTTACCTGGATGGGGCAGTCATGGCGAGCATTGTCACTTTTCATTCACTGCACATCTCGCATGTGTATGTGACAAATAAACTTAACTTGACTTGATTTGAGTTGACTTATTATTATATTGACTTATAGGAGCCGAAGCTATTCCAGAATTTCAAACCAGCCCTGACACTTATGGGACATTTCGTCATGGCATGTCTATATATTAACGACAGACTATCCTTGGATATAGCTATATCAGCTGCATTAGCTACTAACTTATTTTAGCCTGGGCTCTGTCATATTATCCAGATATCTACGTTGACCCCATCCACAACATTGTCTATCTGGTATTCATTAATGCTGTCAGTTATGGTAACATTTAACCACCTATCAACTACGTGGCAAAAGTAATTGGGATAGTAGCAGCATTACCAGCTACTGAACATTGTACCTTTCCAATGAGCTGAGATACTAGTGTTCAAATTATATCCCATACCTAGAATATGGTGGCAAATGGACTAATCTGGAGTTGTCATCACTATAGACACTGGGCATTAAACCTAGTTAGAAATATTGAGTATGTTCTATTGAGTATATTCATCGGACCGGCTGCAAGGCCGCAAATGGGCCGACATTGGGGGTTTTCAGAGGAAGAGGACTAAACATTCTGGTGCCTTTCCCCACAGTGGAAATTTGATTCTGCTGTGGGGGGGGGGGGGGGGGGGGGGAACGACGGTTGTGTGTAAGAACTCTATATGAGTTGAGTCCATTTTCTTTATTTGTTAACCTTTCTCTATGGTATGCAAACCTATTATCGATTTTTGTAAAGCACTTCGGTGTCAATACGAGTTGACTTAAAACGTGCTATATAAATAAAACTTACTTACTATTGGGCAAGTATATTGCTTAGTAGTGCACCATTTTGCATGTTCGTTTATAAATTAACAACATCACAGCGGTGGCATATACCAAACCACTTGGGCGGAATAAAATCGATATTATGTGCCAATTTATTTAACAATTGGTAACCGTATGTCCTCAAACATGTTTGACCATCAGTAACTTACCTATCAGGTGAGCTAAATACTGTAAACGAACATTTAAACCAAAAGTATTTGCTGAGATTACGCAATATGGACACCAGATATCGATTACCTTATATTCCAATTGAATCACCACGTACCAATGTATGTCGCATGAAACCAACTGAAGGCAGCGGCATAGATACATTTCCGCGTATTGAGGTGGGGGGGGGGGGGGGAACTAATCTCTATGTTCTCCCCTTCTTTCTACGCATATCCACTAGGGAACATACCTGGGAAGAAACTGCTCAAACTCAGGAACTACACATTCAACTACAACAAAACCTGTACTGGAGTTCCTGGCAGGCCTTCACCACAATGAAGGACTCAGCTACTGCGCCATCAATATAGCCAGAAGTACTCTGTCAGCCTACTCAACTCAGGCACCACGACAACAGGGCAAGGGTACCACCCACTGGTGATCAAATTCAGGAGAGGTATATTCAATTCCCATTCCCCAGAACTAGGTACACCCAAATTGGGAAGTCAGTGAGGTCCTGACGTACCTTAGGGGATGATCACCAGCCAGGTCCCTCACCCTGGAACAGCCTACCCTGAAGATGGATATGCTGACGGCCTTACCTCAGCACAAAGACCCAGTTCTTCCATCTACTGCGATTGGACAACATGGTGATAACACCAGATAGTGTCACATTTTCCATTCAGGGGCTGGCCAAACAGAGCAGACCAGGAACATCAGGTCCAGTCATGGAATTCCGGGCATACCCACCTGAACCACGGTTATGTGTCATGACCCACTTAATGAACTACATTGACACAATAAGAAATACCCGAGGGAGAGGAAAAAGCCTTGTGGGTCAGTCACAAGAAACCTCATGGTCGGGTGGCGAGCTAAACTACCACTAGCGGCTCAAGCAGGTACTGGGAGTTGCTGGAGTAAATACTAACATGTATAAATCTTATTCCACCATGGCAGCTTCCACGTCAGTGACTAAGAGGATGGACGTGCCTATGGACCACATCCTGGCTACAGCGGGGTGGTCTAGGGAGTATACGTTCCAAACTTTGTAACACGCCGCTGGCAGAACCTATATCGGTTGCATAAATAACATTAGAATCTGCAAATATATAATTTAAGCCCAGGGGAGCATTTGTCTTGTTATTGTTGATAACACCATTTTTGTTTTACAAACTGATTCATGGTTGATTACGATAACATACTTCCTCCCGCGAATGACTTCGGCAGCGAGTGAAGTATGAACTGTTACACAGTTTGAAATCACAGAGCTTTAGAAGTCTTCACGTAATCACTCACGTGACTCCGAAGTAAAATAGTAAGATTAAACGAGAACTTACCAGTTTGAAGTTTGATCTGTATTTTATGAGGAGTTACGATGAGGGATTAGGTGCCCTCCGCTCCCACCCTCAATAATAGAGATCAAACTGGTAACTAAGCTCTCCTTTTCTTTACTATATTTATTTCAATTACTGTGTCTGTCTGTGATTCCACACCGCTGCTTTGAAGTATGTCGCACATGCGTGCTGGACGGGTTCTTCACGTAATCCCTCATCGTAACTCCTCATAAAATACAGATCAAACTTCAAACTGGTAAATTCTCGTTTAATCTTACTATTCTCTGCCACAGTAGGCAGTGGAGGCCAATTCACTGGATGTTTTCAAGAGAGAGTTAGATTTAGCTTTAAGGGCTAACGGAATCAAGGGATATGGGGAAAAAGCAGGAACGGGGTACTGATTTTAGATGATCAGCCATGATCATATTGAATGGCGGTGCAGGCTCGAAGGGCTGAATGGCCTACTCCTGCCCGTATTTTTCTATGTTTCTATGTTATTATTGCTTGGCTCCTAAACCTTGGTGTGGCTGGTAAAGGACTAAATATTGCCACACCTGAAGAGATTGAGATGTTTGCTGAGCTGGTAGACTGGTATGTGTGTATCCATACTGCAGTCTGAGTACATGTGAACATACCTGAGCACACTTGAAGTGTATTGACCTGCACAGCTAGGGAGTATGAGCAGGGTGGGCAGCAGATCATGTCTTTCGGGAGTTCACAAAGTGGGTAATAGGACCACCCTCTTCCTTTGTTGTGCCTGCTTTTCCCATACCTGAATGCAATGGGTACAACAGGTAGTCCAAATGAGAAAAAAGAGTGTAGGATATTCTGTTACAGCGACAGAGAAAGTGCAGATAAGAAAAGTGTAGGGACACAGCATGTTAGAGTAGGAGATTGAGAATATATCCTTAGTATATGAGAGTTCCTATCCAGAATTTGACAACAGCAGAGAAGATGCTCTTCTTGAATCTGATGGTATGTGCTTTCAAGCTTTTGTACCTTCTGCCTAACGGCAGAGGGGAGATGAGGTGTGGGTAGACCTTGAGTATGTTGAGTGTTTTCCTGAGGCAGCATGAAGTGTAGATGGAATCAATGGGAGAGTGGTTTGCGTGATGGACCGGGCTGCTTCCATAACTCCACAGTGTCTTGCGGTCTTGGCCTGAGCAGTTGCCAAACCAAGATACATCTGGATAGGATACTTTCGATGTTGCATCTGCAGAAATTGTTAAGCGTCATTGGAGACATGTCAAATTTTCTTTGTCCTCTGAGGAAGAAGTGGCGTCGGTGTGCTTTTTGGCCGTATGTTTGGACTAGGTCATCTTGGGGGTTTTTTTCACTTACATTTTTATTGATTTTTAAGAGATATATACAAAACAGTGCAAAACCATCACCATAAATAAAACAAAATAAGAAAAACAGCAATCAAAATTTAAAAAAGTAGATAGGGGGAAAAAAAAAAGAAGTAAAGAAATAAAAAGTTGGAATAAGACCGTGTGGTTCACTTACCAAATTAAAACAAGAAAAACATTACATTGATTAGTTATCTGGAGATAATTCAATATTCATACAAACATACCATCTAGTTCTATATAACACAATCTTCCCATATCTAGCTTGGGATTTATCTAATTGGTTCATGGTTCATGGCTCAAACAAACAGTCCACTTTCCCCAGATCTTCACAAATAAATTCTCCTTGACTCTCAAGGAATATGTCAATGTCTCCGTATTAAAGATGTCTCGTACAATTTCTAACCACTGTTCCTGTTTTGGACTCTTTTCATTAAGCCACTGCCCGGTAATGGCCTTCTTACTTGCTGCAAGCAAAACTTTAATCAAATATGTATCTTCTATTTTTACAATATCTTTAAAACGCCCCAGATACATCGCAGGGCAGGTATTTGGGATTTTATAACCCAAGATTGTTGGTGATATTTTGATCCAGAGACTTGAAGCTCTCGACCATCTCCACGTCAGCAACATTGAGGCCAACTGGGAGATATAGTGAGTTTTTAGTGAGTCCTGTTTTTCGTTCGTAGGGGATATGGACTTTTTAATGTGGGGGGTAGGTGTCAACTCTACTTCTAGGTCCCTACCTGGTCGGTGAGGCAGCTTTTTCTCCGGGCTGCCCGTCGACCCGTCCTCGTGGCCTGCCAGCGGGCGTGGTGCGCCGTTTCCTGGCGGGGACCGCCCAGCACCTCACCCTCGGTGGCGGCACAGCGTTGGAGCGCTTTCGTGGAGCGGAGCGGACGATGCCTTGCCTGGGTCGTCGCGCTGGATCGACGCGCTGGAGCTCTGGTGAGCTGAGACCGCCGTGTTCAACACCTCCGGTCTGCAGGTCTGCGGAGCGGAGCGGGCGGCGCTGACTTCATCATCGGGAGCCTGGGAGCTCCAAACCGGCGCGGCCTTGTCGGCTTCGGAAGCCGCGTTCCAGGTGGCCCAGCCGCTGAGAGGACTCTCCCGACTCTCCCGGGGCAAGATCACCGGTGAGAATGGCCAGGAACATCGGGCCTCCATAGAGGCAATTGCGGTGGCCTCAATAGGCCTGTCTTTGGGTGAACTTGGGGTTGGGGACTGGACATTGTGCCTTCCCCCACAGTGGTATCCATTGTGGAGGGATGATTTTTTTTGTCTGTAATGTAATCCTGTTAGTCTTTGTCCAAGATGGCTGCCGTGGAGGGAGAGTGGACGCTGGCGCGCTTTAGCTGCCGCTGCTCTCTCTCTTCACATTGTGTTTTTGATTTTCTGTTTTTGGACTGAATTCTGTTTTTAGTTTGTGTCTCTGTGATTGTATTGTATATCTTTATTGTCATTTTCCTGAGTACTCACATACCCAGAGGAAACAAAAAAACGTTGCTCAACCAGTGTCCATTCAGTGTGCAGTAAAAAATAAATAGAAATAAAAATACATATATCATGAACAAATTAACACTCTACTCTCTACTAAACATCAACAGGCGTTCCGATCAGCAGCGGCACGACAGTGGCTCTGCTGCAGTGTGTCCAGGTTGGTGGTTGGTGCGCGATACTTTGGCAGGGGGCAAAGTCCGTTTATCAGTCTTATAGCCTGCGGGAAGAAGCTGAGGAGCATCCTGCTGGTTTTGCAGCTAATGCTCCTGTACCTCTTCCCAGATGGCAGGATGGAGAATATGTGATGCGATGGGTGGTAGGGGTCTTTGATGATGGAGATGGCTCTGCTGATACATCTCTTCCTGTATATGTCCAGCAGGAAAGGGAGTGGAGCACCAATAATCCTGCTGGCAGTCTTCACAATCCTGTCTAGTTGGTGCCGTTCGTACGCCTTGCAGCTCCCGAACCAGGAAGTGATGCCGTAGGTTAATGTGCTCTCGATTGTCCCCCTATAAAAAGTTCGTAGGTGTGTAGTGGGGAGACCTGCTTTACGTAGTCTTCGGAGAGGGTGTAGTCGCTGCTGGGCTCTCTTGACCAGTGCTGTGGTGTTGGTCGTGGACGTCAGGTCATCTGACAGGTGGAGTCCTAGGAACTTCACGCTGCTGACCCTTTCCACATCAGCTCCATCGATGTGCAGAGGTGTATGGTGTTGTTTTCCCGCCCTCCTGAAGTCAACCACCATCTCCTTAGTTTTTCGCACGTTGATGTCTTTATTATTTACTTTACTCTGATTATATGTTTATATTCCTGTTAATCTATGTAAGGTGTCCTTGAGATGTCTGAAAGGCGCCCAACAAATAAAATTTATTATTATTATATACTCCACCATGCTTCCTGAAGTCAATGACCAGCTCCTCCACTGCTTCTCAGTAAGGTCCTTAAATGGTTTTGGTTTTGCTGCCTGAAATTACTGTGGGGAAGAGGTCAAATTCCAATGTGCTATATTCTCCATCAAGTACTTGGCTGGATGCCACCAGTCCGCCCACACAAGAACACTCTACAGGATATGCTGAGAAGCCTCTGTTCTTGAGATGCCTTCTTATAGTTATAAACTGATAGAGCACAGAAGTGGCCCTTCGGCTTCCAATATTGTCTCTGCCTACCATTATGTATATCTGTAACCAAATCCATTCACCTGCACTTGGTCCGTAGCCCACTATGCCCTGGTGATGGGTGGAGTAGATGTACATCTGGCTCCTTCTTAAACGTTGCGAGGGTAACTCCATCAACCTTCAGGTACTGCATCTACCAGTGCGAGTGTCAGGAGGATTAGAATAGTGTCAGGAGGATTAGTGAAAGCAGGTTCATGTCCTCATTCTTTAGGAAATGGGGGTTGCCTACTTCCATTATAGATGCAGCTCTCATTAGGGTCTCCTCGATATCCCGCAGCTCCGCTCTTACTCCCCCCCCCCCTTGTACTCACCTTCCACCCCATCAGCCATCACATACAGCATATAATTCTCCAACATTTTCGCCACCTCCAACGGGATCCCACTATTGGCCACATCTTCCCATCTCCTCCCCTTTCTGCTTTCTGCAGAGACCGTTCCCTCCGAAACTCCCTGGTCAACTCGTCCCTTCCCACCCAAACCACCCCCTCCCCAGGTACTTTCCACTGCAACTGCAGGAGATGCAACACCTGTCCCTATACCTCCCCCCCTCGACTCCATCCAAGGACCCAAACAGTCTTTCCAGCTGAGGCAGAGGTTCACTCGCACCTCCTCCAACCTCATCTATTGTATCCACTGTTCCAGGTGTCAACTTCTCTACATCGGCGAGACCAAGCGCAGGCTCGGCAATCGTTTCGCTGAACACCTCCGCTCAGTCCGTCTTAACCGACCTGATCTCCCGGTGGCCCAGTACTTCAACTCCCCCTCCCCCTCCCATTCCCAATCTGATCTTTCTGTCCTGGGCCTCTTCCATTGTCAGAGTGAGGCCCAGCGCAAATTAGAGGAGCAGCACCTCATATTTTGCTTGGATCATTTACATCCTAGCGGTATGAACATTGACTTCTCTAATTTCAAATAGCCCTTGCTTTCTCTCTCCATCCCCCTTCCCTTTCCCAGTTCTCCCACTAGTCTTATTGTCTCTGACTACATTCTATCTTTGTCCTGCCCCCTCCACTGACAACAGTCTGAAGAAGGGTCTCGACCCGAAGCGTCACGCATTCCTTCTCTCCAGAGATGCTGCCTCACCCGCTGAGTTACTCCAGCATTTTGTGTCTACCGGAAATTTATTTTTATTTAATAATCTTCGTTTCAGCTATTAAATTGAGATAAGTTATAGCAGAACTGATATTTAAGTAACCTATGCCAAAAATCAATAAGCACTTTGCAAAAAATGACTTGTTCAGCATGCAGAGTAAGCCTTATGTTAATTTAGTTGCTGAACAGCAAAGCGATTCAGCTTAATCATTTGGATTTGGTGACAGGCCCTTCCATCCTAAGCACAGTAAAAATCAAATATATTATGTCAACCTTCCCATTCTCTGCACAAAACTACTGGAATAATAACACAGTGAACAGTCAGCATTTACTCCTTATGCTCAAATCCTTTTTTTTAAAGTTGACTTCCATTTTCTAATAAATGTAATGAACTGCCACACTGTTATAGAGCCATAGAGTCATACAGCATAGGAACAGGCCCTTCGGCCCAGCTTGCCCATGCTAACCAAGGTGGCCCATCTACACAAGTCCCACCGTTCACATTTGGCCCATATATCCCTTTCCTATCCATGTACCCGTCCAAATATCTTTTAAATGTTGTTATAGTTTCTGCCTCAACCACCTCCCCTGCCAGCTCATTCCATATATTCCCACCACCCTTTGTGTGGAAAAAGTTGCCTCTCACTGTTGTTGAATGAATAGTAAACGAATGGCTCCAATCTTACTTTTAGTTGTTACATGAAGTGCCAGTCAACCAACACTCTCCCCTTTGGTCCATCAGTCTGAAGAAGGATTATAACCTGAAACGCTGTCTTTCCACTTCCTCCCACAGCTACTGCCGGACCCGCTAAACCCCCAATGCAGTTTGTTTTCTTTTATTGCTTTTATATTATACATAAGGGACTGTGCATCACCAAGAAAAGCCATGTAACACTGCATTTATCCTACTTGATAGAGTAAATGCAACCAAATTTCAACCATCCAGCCCCAAGGAAAACATCCCACCATTCCTGCCCACTGCAGCCAAATGGCGAATCTAAATGTGAATGTAAGCTTGCAGTAATCCTCTTAAACTCCCTGGAATTTGCTAGGGAAAGATTTTCTTGATGTGTATTAAGTCCATGGACGTGGGTGCAGAGGGATTGCCCCAAAAAGTGTAACGAATTTTAGTCAGAAGGTCAAGGAAGAGCAATATTATGTATGACACAAAACTTGGAAGTATAGCGAAGAATGCGGATATCGATAGATCTCAGACTCGTAGAATGGGACCAATGAAATGTAATGCAGCAAATTAATACATCTTGGCAAAAAGATCAGGATCAGATAATATAAAGTATACAATTCAAAAATTACATTGCAAGGAAGTGTAAGTGGAGATCTTTGAAGGTTGAGAGACATTTCAAAAAGCATGCAGTATCCTGGGCTTTGTCCACAGAGGCAAATGCCTGAATATTGGATCATGGAGCCAGAGTTATTCCTGTACAGTGCAATTCAATCTCCTAACAATCTACTCAGTGTTTAATGACTATTATCACCAATCCATCTATCCACTAGATCAAATTATTTATGAGGTGCTGACTGGATTAAAGTTAATAATAATAGAAGGATTTTCTTTCTGGAAATTGTAGGGAAGTCTGATTTTTCACTTCTATGTTGGTGGCGCAAGGTGGCGCAGTGGTAAAGTTGCTGCCTTACAGCACCAGACACCCGGGTTCGATCCTGACTATGGGTCTGTACAGAGTTTGTACATTTTCCCAGTGACCGCGTGGGTTTTCTCCGGGTGCTCCAATTTCCTCCTACACTCCAAAGACATGTGGGTTTATAGGTTAATTGGCTTTGGTAAAATTGTAAATTATCCCTAGTGTGCAGGATAGTGCTGGTCCATGGGGTGATCACTGGTCAGCATGGACTTGGTGGGCCAAAGGGCCTGTTTCTATGCTGTACCTCTAATGTCTTGAAGGATGCACAGTCCCCGTGTGTCTCTCTGTCCGTGGGAGCACATTTTGCGCCGTCTGGGCTCAATTTGTGGCACAGTTTCTGTCAGTTGTGTGCGCTCAAGCCGACTCAGAAGCTTACCAGCAGGCCAAGGTCTTCAAGTCCAGGAAAACAGAGCTGCCAATTCATCTCCGCTGCAGGTAGTAAGGGAATCAAGACAGAAGATAAACCTATTGGAGCTTGGCAAAGCATCCGGCCACAGCACTCTTTACACTGCGGGCAGCCTGATGGTATCCATATATAGTCTTTTCTTTGACTGGATAGCATGCAAACAAAAACTTTTTACTGTATCTCAATGCATATGACAATAAATAAACCAAACTAAACAGTACTGTTATTTTTGGTATCTCATTTTTCTTTTATTGTGGTTGTCTTGTCATATGTTAGCATAAGTTGTTCTTTATTTATTCTTTTCGTACACTCTCTCTGCAACAAATAGACAAATTTGCACTTTGATGTCCTGAAAACTAAATAAAAAAGATTTTGATTTAAATAGTACTGTTCGGGATATGAATTATATATACAGTGTATTTTTTTACTTTAAAATGTATTTTCTGGGTTTCCTTATTGCTGTTTTAAGAAGCTCTAAAATGGTGGAGATATTCAACCAAAATGTATTTTTGAAACAAGCGACTCCACTGTGCAATCTCGTGCTAATGCCAACACGGACATGGTTGACAGCACATCAGCCAAGACAGAAAGGATCGCTGTCTTCACTCATCCAGCCACTGCAAAGTACTTTTTCCCTGTGAGTGGCAGGGCCAATGACTCTGAATTATAGGGACCAAGTTTCCAGGATCATTTAAAGGAACTTAGAAAGACTGGGGGATCACATCACTCACAGAGGGCAGAGCAAGAGTTGTAAGAATCTACACCAGTAATCCTACTATTGCTGATACATTTGTAAGAATTTATCTCCCTTCATTGATATGGCCCTGCTAGGCATTTCCTACAAACAAAACTAATATTACAGATCAAAGCTGTTTCTTCAGAACTCAAATGGACCAGCCACATAAATATTGTGTCCATACCAGCAGATCAGAGGCTGGATATTATGCAGTAAATGTCTCATCTCTTGACACCCCAAAGCCTTTCCCCCATCTACGAAGCCCAAGAGCTTGACATCGTCCTGGACAAAGCAATCCACACCCACGTACCACCCTCCACTTCCTGCTTGCTACAAAATGCACTGCGGCCACTTGCCCAGGTTACTCCGACTGTTCCTGCCAAACCTGATGTCTGGCCAATTGTCTGACATAATTGGCCCACACTCGGTCCGTGGTTCAGACGGAACAAGGCTACTGACCTGCTCTGCCGACTTGGGAGTGATTCATGGAGGCTCGGCTCCGACTGTGGACTCCAACCCAGACTAATTACGTCCCTGTCATAACCGAGACTCAGATGAAACATTCTTAGTCATCTGCTCTGGGATTTCCAAAACCTCCTTTTGAGGAAAGAATGATTATGAGGGTTGACAACAATTTCAGCTATAATATACACATGGCCATGACCTGGACTGCTAATAAAACAAGACAGCACTGAGAGAAGTCTCCCCAAATAGTTAGTTACAAGTCTGCCAGTACATTTTAATAATGCATTTGGACATACAATAAATAATTCAGCAGTATGTCAATACCCATTTTTATAGAGTTGAAAGTATTTTGAATCAACATTTGGCAATTATCCATAATCACTCAATATGTCCAGAATCCCTTTTAAAGTGAAGTTTTGCAGTTATTTAACCAAATATGATTTACCTCACAGGAGATCTGTTACATTGATAGAATACACAGTTGGGGCTCTAGTGAGGATTCTGTTCACAGACCTCAAACTGCAAGAAGCTCGTGAGATTTGAAAGCGAACACTGGGACCTGAATAATATTCATTGTAACTGCTTGAAGAATATATTCAAATCTCACCAAAAACCTATGGATTCTGCATTAACAGCCAGCGTCAAGCGAGTTGCCAATAGTTTATTCCCAGTGTGTTCACTTCCGTCCAACCCACATCCTCAGCTATTCCGTGACCACCCTGGATTAGTTGACTTCATTCAGCCCCAGGTGTTATTTTCAGCACTCGAAGCCATATCCGGACACCATCGGATAATTGGGGAAAAGACTTATCAACTCGAATTACGTAGCAGTGGCTGACAGTTCCAGCTGCAGTTTTTCCAAGCCTCTGAGGATCTTCCCCCAGATACAACAAAAACCTGCGTGCCAGCCATGTCATGCTCCGCACAGCCCACCGGACAGAACTTCAATAGTGCAGCTTCCCCACTCTAAACAGTGGAATATCAAATCACACAACCCCAGCGGACACCTTCCGAGCTCTGTACTTTAATCGCTACCATTAAAATAATTCTATTCATCCTTGAAAGATGGAGCTGGTTTTACACAGCATCTCACACAACCTTGGGATTGACCTGAAATACTTTTGAACAAGTAATGGCCACACACCTGTGAAAACATGACTTAAAGGTTGGCGTAGGAAGGAACTGCAGATGCTGGTTTAAACCGAAGATAGACTGTGTCTGAAGAAAGGTCTCGACCCGAAACGTCACCCATTCCTTCTCTCCAGAGATGCTGCCTGTCCCGCTGAGCTTTTTGCATCTAATTAAAGGATGGTGATCTGCCAAAGAATAAACGTAAGAGAGAGTTTGCTTCCATAAAGCATCCATAAAGACTCCTCACACCCTTGTAATGGACTGTTCGAACTACTTCCCTCCGGCAGACGTTACAAGGCCTTCTACGCCCGAACCTCCAGACTCAGGAACAGCTTCATTCCCAGAGCTATAGCGGCTCTGAACCGGCCCTGCTGAGTGCCCCCCATCCCGCCTGGACTGTCTCCCTCGGATGGTCACGTCGCACAGACACACATGCACTTTAGTCTGTTGAACTGTTTTGACTGTTTCACTGTTCTATTACAATCCATGTTCTCGGGATATCAATATCTAAATCCAAATTTTATTAGTTATTTATGTTATGACATCGGTTGGAAGCTGCATACCAAATCTCGTTGTGCTTATGTGCAATGACAATAAAAGATATTATTATTATTGTTATTATTATTATTATTATTATTTAATCGTGTCAATCTCTGTGGTCAGCTGTGCTATATTTGGGTTTGTTTTGTAGCAAATTACCAATCCAAATTAAAGGGTTTCCTTTTAATTTTCCAGTTCATTTAGATTATTTGCATGCATTTCACAGGTGAATTATTAAAAGGATTGTAAGAGGAAGTGGGCTACATCACGTTCCATTAGATTATTACATTCCATTACATCACATTCCATTCTGCAGCTTTAGAAATATTCACACTTTGTTTTTTTCTTCTTGAGCAAGTTTTGCGAAAGTTAGTTTCTGTCTTATCCGAACCACCAAAGGTGAACCTTCAGGAGGTCCAGAATTAACTCACACAGCAAATATCTGTACTGGATGTGATGTTGTTTCTGCAACAAGTAATGGAAGTGAAAACTTTCAAGTTGTTCAGAAACGGGTCATAGACTTACTGCTATAATCAATACTATCTATCAATCACGTTAAATAACAGCTAGAACCTGAAAATTGAGCTCTAATTCCAACCGAGCACACTGCGGGAACATTATTTGCTTTGGTAAATCCAAGCACAGTATCCTGTGAACTTGAGCCATAGATACCTGTTGGCCATTGAACCTGTACTGCGATACCAACTGGCCAAAGATGTACAAGTAACATCAGATATAGGGAGGAAAGAACTGCAGATGCTGGTTTAAATCAAAGGTAGACACAAAATGCTGGAGTAACTCGGTGGGACAGGCAGCATCTCTGGAGAGAAGGAATGGGTGATGTTTCGGGTTGAGACCCTTCTTCAGATATAGCTACCCTCACTGGGACAATAAGGCTGCAATGGCATTAGTTTAAGATCATCCATCACTGTTGTCACATTCATATATTATGCTAAGTTCTTATTTTAGAGTAATTGAGAATGGAAAAGGCTGAGATGGTGAAGTCTATGTCTGAGCTCTTACAGGAGGTTCTGAGGCACCCATTAACTGAATACACTAGAAGTTGCATGCTGAAAGACATTTAGCCATGTTAATTTACGTGCTCATGAAGTTCTGGAGGTGCCTGAGCAATTTGCCACCAGTTTTACAGCTGCCTGGTCAATGTGAGTAGATGGTCCATCTAAATAGATGTAAATGCAACAAAGTGGCTTGGCAGGCTCCTCGTTGCACCTTGGACGTTCGGTAAAAGTCACAGGTTGCATCGGTTTGTGACAGTGTGACAGGGAAACATGGATAGGTGATGTTTTGGATTTCAGACTTCTGATTTGATTTTTAGTTTATTTTTAGATTGCCCAACCAGCGATATACAGAACAATTAAACCCTTTGCTTCCCCAAGGGTGTCTTTATTCACCACACGGCATTCAGGTAAACGCTACCCTGCGCTGCATGGATACAATATGGAAATCATGACGACAGAAGGCAGTTGAGCTAGTGAGCAGGGGGCAGGGGGCAGGGGGCAGGGGGCAGGGGGCAGGGGGGGGGGGGGTAGGGGGCAGGGGGCAGGGGGTAGTGAGCAGAGGGTGGCCCAGGGTGATGCAGGAGGGAGAAAGGTATAGACGCAAAGAACGATACATGCTGAGGGTTTACAGCATTTTTCACTTTTATCCAGATTCCTTTGAGTTTCATGTGCTGCTGAATTTTCTGCCATGTCCAGGAATGCCAACACACAACATAGCAACTATAGACCGGAACAGAGCATTTGACCCACAATGTTTGTGTGTGCCGAACATGAAGCCAAATTAATATCTTCTGCTTGCCAATGATCCTTATCCCTCCATTCCATGTGAGGCAATGCCTTGAAGAGTTCTCGTGTAGGCAGGAACTGCAGATGCTGGTTAAAACCAAAGATAGATGCAAAAAGCTGGAGTAACTCAGTGGGACAGGCTGCATCTCTGGAGAGAAGGAATGGGTGATGTTTGAGTTCTCTTTTGCTTAACAGCGCGATTTCCACCTGTTCCCTTTTTCCCAGTTCACCTGAATTGGTTTCTCTTTCCCTTCCAGTCTTCAAAACGATTTTGACCACGATTTGCATCCACGGCCAAAACATTCCCCTCAGCAAATGTCTCCAGCTCCATTATAGCAGCCTGACCTGCTGGGTATGTTCACAGTGTAGACAAAATAAGGAACTGCAAAAGCTGGTTTGCGCAAAAAGACACAAAGTGCTGGAGTAACTCAGCGGGTCAGGCAGCTGACATGGATAGCTGACGTTTCAGGTAGGGACCCTTCTTATTCAGATTGATTGTGGGGAGGGTTGGGGAAAAAAGCTGGAAGAGAGGAGGGGCAGGGCAAAGCGTGGCAAGTAATTGGTGTATGCAGGTGAGAGGGGTTTTTGAAAGGCAGATGGCTGGACAAAGACAAGAGATGTCAAAACAGAAGGTGTGAGACAAAAGGATTGAAGCGTTACAGATTGTGAAGCCAGGGGAAGGAATGTAGGTGAAAGAGGAGGGGAAGGGAAGAAATAGATACGTCCAGTTTGGGCAAATGGGAGGTGGATTCTGTGTACTCATCCTATCACCCTTCAGCCTCCTGCGCTGCAAGGGATAAAGTCCATAACTGCCCAACCTTTCTCTGAAGCTGAGGCCCTCTAGTCCTGACAACATACTCGTAAATCTTCCCTGCACTCTTTCCAGCGTAATGGTATCTTTCCAACAGCAGGATGACCAAAACTGAACGCAGCTAATCTAGACCGAGCCGTCGGGAGGAAATGTGTACCAGCCCATAAGTAAAAGCAGGTTTATTCTTCAAAGCTTTGTGGCTGCAGCATCCCCCTGGGTGCCAGCTATTTACAGGTGCATTCACAGTCTGCCAGAACCCTGCCACGCTGCTGGAATGGAATGATTTGCAGGTCGCTGAAGAATACACACTGGTTCTGAGCAAAACTCTCACTCCAGCCCTGGTGCAGGATATTGCAAATATCCAACTAAACACCTGCAATCAATTTCCATTGGTGGAATTTGGGGAAAAGATTAAACTTGTAACAAGCAAAGAGAGTAGAACAAATATATGACAAAACGTGAACCCCACCACGAACACAATAAAAATGTCATTAAATATTTCAAGGTCCAAGGTCAAGGTCAGTTTATTGTCACATGTACCAATTGAGGTACAGTAAAATTCAAAGTACCATGCGGCCATACTAAAAAAAAAAGCAACAAGACACACAACTACATAAAAGTTGACATAAACATCCACCACAGTGGATTCCCCACGTTCTTCACTGTGATTTAAGGCAATAAGGTCCAACCTCCTTCCTCTTTATTCTCCCGCGATCGGAGCAGTCGAACCATCCACAGTCGGGGCAATCGAAGCTCCCGCAGCCGGCGAGCGAGGCTCCCACGTCGGGGCGATCGAAGTTCCCGTGTCGTGGTGATCGAAACTCCTGCGTCGGGGCGGTCGAACAAGATACGATACGGAAAAAAATCGCCGAGGTAAGAGATTAGAAAAAGTTTCTCCCACCTCTCCCCCTCCATCCCCCACATAAAACAAGCTAAAGAACACTAAAAAACATACATTTAACACATACAAAACAGACACAAAAAAGGAAAGAACCGACAGACTCTTGACAAGGCAGCCTATGCTAAATTTCAATACTAAATCCACACTAATGGCAAAAAATGTAAGCCATTCCATTACTGGAATGAGCATATTGGACAGCTTACTGGGCCCCTTTTCAATTATAACTTGACGTGTGAACTTACCAAACAAGTGTTTACTGAGAACAGACAGATTCTTCTGTCTGTTATTTTTGTTTGATTATTTGGATTGAAAGATACAGCATGGAAACCGGCCCCTCAACTCACCAAGTCCACACTGCCCATTCACCACACGTTCACAAAATTTATGTTATCTCGACCACTCCTGACACACTGGGAGCAATTTATAGAGAGCCAATTAACCTACAAACCCGCACATCCTTGGGATGGTGCAGGAAACCGGAGCATCCAGAGGAAACCCACACGGTCACTGGGAAAACTTGCAAACTCCATGCAGACAATACCCAAGGTCAGGATCAAACCCGGGTCTCTGGCACCATGAGGCAGCAGCTCTACCAGCTGCGCCACTGTTTTGAGGAAAAGTTGCGTATTTTTAATTTAGTTTTGTTTAGAGATACAGCGTGGAAACAGGCCCTACTCTCTTTACCAAAGCCAATTAACTTACAAACCTGTACAACTTTGGAGTTTTGGAGGAAACTGGAGCACCCAGAAAAAACGTACTAAGCACAGGATGACCATACAAACCAAATACAGATAGCACCGTTAGTCAGGAATGAACCCGAGTCTCTGGTGTTGTAAGGCAGCAACTCTGTGCCACTTTGAATAAGACCAAAGACATCGTTGGTCTTATTCATTGACAAACCAACCAAAACTTGTTTTAATTTAGATTTTAGTTTAGACTTTAGAGATACAGTGTGGGAACAGGCCCTTCGGCTCATTGAGTCTGTGCTGGCTGCCGAGCCTCATAGCGACCACTATCCTGCACACTTGGGACAATTTTACAATTTTATCAAAGCCAATTAACCTACAAACCTGTACGTCTGCGGAGTGTGGGAGGAAACCGGAGCACCCGGAGAAAACCCATGGAGTCACAGGGAGAACGTGCAAACTCCATGCAGACAGCACCCGTAGTCAGGATCCAACCCATGTCTCTGGCACTGCAAGTCAGCAACAATACAATACCAATTGTGCAATATGTTGCTAAGGCAAATCTCCTGGTAATGAAATGCTGAAAACTCGAATCTCAACCTTTGCAGCAAATGTTTTTTCAACTGTTTGAGCACTTCCATGTAGAAATATTTGTGGAAATGATTTATTCATGGTTCAGTACACGGGGCAGGGGTGTATATGAATTTTGATCTGTCCTTTGATGCAAAGCTTGGTTGGTGCCAAAAGAGGACATCTGCTTTCCCCCACCCACATTTTGTGGGACTTTGGTTCAATCCCATTTTCATTAGGGAACTCGGCATGTTTGGAATTTGCTTTGGAGATGCTTTCAAAGACAGGCCATGTTCGTGCAACGAAAAAGACAAAGGGAAATAAGAAGAAACAAATTGTCCAGGGACTCGACATGAAGAATTACAATTACATTTGACATTAATAAAGCCAGGGTTTGTTTAAGTGGTGATCGTTACAATCTTTTCTTGGACGTGAAGAATGTGAGTCTTGTCGTTGTCGTAACATTAATACCGCACACACGGTACAACAACATGTCTTTTCAAATACTCTTGCCACAGAAACCTTGAATCATAGGAGTGTTGTGGCAGACTGTTCAGCCCACCCTCCAGAGCTGCTTGACAAGAAGCAGCCAGTCTACATGGCACTATCCAGCACTAGGTTTGTGAACGTGTAGGGCAAGTCTGCCAGTCTTTCGGGATGTGCACAAATAGAAATATATCACAAACACCCTTTATTCTCCCCGTTGGGTTGCAACCTTGTCGTGGTCGGGGAGCTGGTGTGCCTCAGTGACCCCTAGAGCGAGCTATGCCAGCGGGAGATTCGTCTCCTGTTAGGGTCTCCCATGCTGGACAGGTCAAAGGGGAGAGAGCGATCCGCTGGTCCTCCAGGTTGGAGGTTGAGCACAGGGCTAACAACCCTGTCTCGTAAAAAAAAAATGTTATTGAAACAGCAATTGAAGGAATCAAAACTACTGAGTTGAGGACCTTTGTTGCTGCCCTACATGCCAGGAGGCATAATAGGCAGTCATTTTAAATAACTACCCTTTGTGGGAATGTTTTCCTCCACCTCCCCTCCAATCCTTCTTCTGACAACTTTAGTCAAGTCGTGTGTAAGATGGAACTACAGATGCTGGTTTACACCGATAATAGACACAAATCGCTGGAGTAACTCAGCGGATCAGGCAGCATCTCTGGAGAAAAGAAATAACATTTATTTTATTAGTCTGATGAAGAGACTCGACCCGAAAAGTCACCTATTCCGTTCCTCATGAGATGCTGCCCGATCTGCTGAGTTACTCCAGCATTTTGTGTCTAGCTTTAGACGTCATGTTGAAATTATTGTTATGAACACAAGTATGTGAGGACTAAGTACAATGAAAAAATTGCCTGCAGCAGCAGTGCCGGCACATAGACAACACACAAAGCACAAATCATGCATAACTTAATCACGTTATAAATAAAATTCTACAAGATGGTGAAAAGAAAAAAGACATTGCAAAAAAGAACAAGACATTAGTGTGAAAATACGCACTTTGATAATAAGTCCGCGGTGTGCAAGACATGACCCACAGTATTTTGTTGTTGTAATTGTATTAGAGTTGTGCAGATTACTCCAAGAACCTGATAGTTGTAGGAAAGTAACTGTTCCTGAATCAGGGAAGTCCAGAACAAGGGGTCACAGTTTAAGGATAAGGAGGAAGTCTTTTAGGACCGAGATGAGATTTTTTTTTTTCACACAGTGAGTGGTGAATCTGTGGAATTCTCTGCCACAGAAAATAGTTGAGGTCAGTTCATTGGCTATATTTAAGAGGGAGTTAGATGTGGCCCTTGTGGCTAAAGGGATCGGGGGGTATGGAGAGAAGGCAGGTACAGGATACTGAGTTGGATGATCAGCCATGATCATATTGAATGGCGAATGGTGCAGGCTCGAAGGGCCGAATGGCCTACTTCTGCACATATTTTTCTATGTTTCTATGTTTCTATCATGATAAAGGTTCCCAGAACTGAACCAGGCCAGAGACTATAGCAGCAAATAACAACACAAAGTCCAGGAGTAACTCAATGGGTTAGGCAGCATCTCTGGAGACCATGGATAGGTGACGTTTTGGGTTGGAACCCCACTTCAGACTAAAAGTAGTAAATATGAATTCCAATACACATAAAAGCAAAACTGGACTACTGTGCTGAAATATATTATGCTCAGTATGTGATCACAAATGCAGTAAACAATCTCATTGCTTTAAGGCTAGTGAAATAAAAGACCAATGTGATATTGATAAAAAGAGGGTAACCCCCTCACTATATCTACCTGTTGTCAAACAGTAAGAATATTGAAGAGCACAACTTGCATGTATTATTCACTACAACTACAAGTGCATGGACTCCTCTTCGGCCCTGGTTGGACCAGTTGATAGGCACAATGACATGTTGCTTGTCACTATTCTTCCATTTTGAGCCTGTCACCCATCTATTTAGTTTATTTTTGTTTAGTTCAGAGATACAGCATGGAAACAGGCCCTTCGGCCCACCGTGTCAGCACCAAACAGTGATCCCTGCACATTTACACTATCCTACACACTAGAGCCAATTTACATTTACATTTACCAAGTCAATTAACCTACAAACCTGCTCGTCTTTGGAGTGTGAGAGGAAACCAAAGATCTCGGAGAAAACCCACGCAGGTCATAGAAACATAGAAACATAGAAATTAGGTGCAGGAGTAGGCCATTCGGCCCTTCGAACCTGCACCGCCATTCAATATGATCATGGCTGATCATCCAACTCAGTATCCCGTACATGCCTTCTCTCCATACCCCCTGATCCCCTTAGCCACAAGGGCCACATCTAACTCCCTCTTAAATATAGCCAATGAACTGGCCTCAACTACCCTCTGTGGCAGAGAGTTCCAGAGATTCACCACTCTCTGTGTGAAAAAAGTTCTTCTCATCTCGGTTTTAAAGGATTTCCTCTTTATCCTTAAGCTGTGACCCCTTGTCCTGGACTTCCCTAACATCGGGAACAATCTTCCTGCATCTAGCCTGTCCAACCCCTTAAGAATTTTGTACGTTTCTATAAGATCCCCTCTCAATCTTCTAAATTCTAGAGAGTATAAACCAAGTCTATCCAGTCTTTCTTCATAAGACAGTCCTGACATCCCAGGAATCAGTCTGGTGAACCGTCTCTGCACTCCCTCTATGGCAATAATGTCCTTCCTCAGATTTGGAGACCAAAACTGTACGCAATACTCCAGGTGTGGTCTCACCAAGACCCTGTACAACTGCAGTAGAACCTCTCTGCTCCTATACTCAAATCCTTTTCCAATGAAAGCTAACATACCATACCCAGGTCACAGGGAGAACGTACAAACTCTGCACAGGCAGCACCCGTAGTCAGGATCGAACCCGGTAGCTCTACTTCTGCTCCACTGTGCTGCCCGAAAATGAACTGAAAATTTAAAAAAAAGCTTGCAAGCCATTAGTTACAGCAGCAACGCGAGCCTTTATGTTTGGATTAGTGAGTGCAACGGGAGCACAGACCAGAGGATAACATTTCCATCTCCCGCAATGCAACACCTGGTCTCAGCAAGGGGCTGCATCTGAGAACAGACAAAAAAATATGAGGTAGCCCTGAAATGAGAATGTGAATGGAGAAACTACACTTTCATTAGCCTGCTCAAAGTCTGATGTAAAAACATATTAAAAATATGATAACACGTTAGAACAAGGAATATTTATAGACCTTATGCTGACTTCTTTATTCTTAATGCAAAAAGCAAGTGGGGCTTCTTGTGTAGCATGTTGAGATACAGTATATACAAACTCTCTGTTGCTGACAGCATCAGGTAAACATGGCTTTTATTCCTGAAAGTCAGAAGTCAATGTAATGAGAAGCATCCTATCTGCCCAAGACCTTATAACGCATATATATTCTGCATTCTGTTACTGTTTTACTAATGTATGATATGATAGCACTCATGTATGGTATAATCCATACAAAGTTTTCACTATATCTCAGTACATGTGACAATATTAAACCATTATCAATACCAATCAGCATCAAGTTAATGCTTTCGGCTTTTCACTTTTAAATAATTTTCAACAATTTAGATCTGTTAGTTGTAGGTTGAACTAAATATTAAAAATACATTTTTTGTGGTAAATCCATTGACTTATGCAAAGTTTATCATTATTATTTTCCTTAAGGAATATTTCAGTTACATTTTAAAACAATGTTCTGGGACACCACTTGATTGTGTTAGTATATATTCAGCAATATGCTAATAAGTTACAGCGGATGAGAATATCATGCCTGTTTATTTCAAAAGATGACCGAGGCCAACACCCTGAGCTATATAACAGGCAATGGTACAAGTGGTGATGGTGAAACCATGACAACTGGTTCCCTGACTTCTTCCCACCTGGTGAAGGCACATGAGAGGATGTTGTGGGCGGCTATAGCAAGGAGACATAACAAGCTGAGAGGGCTGAGTGGTTGTTTACTATTTTCACAATCATGTGTGACTGATAAATATCATGTGACCCGGGTTTGATCCAAACTACTGGTGCTGTCTGTACGTTCCCCCTGTGAATGATGTAACAAGTAGAATGGATAAGGGAGGACCAGTGGATGTGGTGTATCTACACTTTCAAACAGCCTTTGACAAGGTCCCAAACAAGAGCAAAATTAGAGCACATGTTATTAGGGGGAGAGTATTGGCATGGATAGAGAACTGATAGGCAGACAGGAAGCAAAGAGTTGGAATTAATTGGTCCTTTTCAGAATGGCAGGCAGTGACTAGTGGGGTGCCGCAAGGCTCGGTGCTGGGACCCCAGTTATTATATATATTACAGGTGCACAACCTTTTATCCGAAAGCCTTGGGACCAGACACTTGTCGGATTTCGGACATTTTCGGATTTCCGAATGGAAGATTTTTAGCGTAGATTAGGTAGGTAGCGCGGGCGGCTTGAAAAGTCTGGAGCGGCTGCCCCCTCCCCAGAGACCGGGGAATCATTGTAAATCAGTGCATAAATGTTAGTCAGTTACTTTGGAGGGATTTTATGTGGTGGGGGTGTGGTGGTGGTGGGGTGGGTGGGTGAAGGGGGAAACTTTAATTCTTAGTCCCCTACCTGGTCGGCGACTCCCAACATCGCGGAGCTGGGGGCTCCGTCCGGCCGTGGGCGGCGCCGGTTGTAGCTCCGACCCTGGCTGCGAGGCGCTCCAAATCCAGTGCCGCCCGCGGTCGGACGCCCGCAGCCCCAGCTCCGCGAATGTTGGGAGAAGGCGGCGTCAGCGCCCTGGAGCTTACCGCACAGCGACCCGGTAAGGCATTGCCCGCTCCCCACTGGTATCCCAGCGCTGCGACGCCGCCGATCCCAACATTTGCGGAGCTGGGGCTATGGGCGTCCGGCCGCGGGCCATGCTGGATTTGGAGCGCCTCGCAGCCAGGGGTAGAGTTGCCGGGGTCGGAGCTACAACCGGCGCCACCCGCAGCCCCAGCTGGGAGTTGGCGGCCACAGCGCTGCGGAGCTTACTGCACGGCGACCCGGTAAGGCATTGACCGCTCCCCGCCTCTCCGACCAGGTAGGGGACTAAGAATTAAAGTTTACCCCTTCAACCCCCCCTTCACATAAAAGCCCTCCAAACTAACTGACTAACATTTAAGCAATGATTTACAGATGTTTAAATGTCTCCCCGGTCTCCTGGGAGGAGGCAGCCGCTACAGTAGTACAGACCTGGGTTGACCGTGGGTCGTTTCGGGTCAAGTTTGGCGCCAAACGCGAGCTTTGGTGTGCAGACGACATCCTGGAAAAAATGGCCGGTTTTCGGAGTTTTTCGGTTTCCGGAACACCGGATAAAAGGTTGTGCACCTGTATTAACGATTTAAAAATAAATATTAACGATTTAGACAAGGGAATTAAATGTGACATCTCCAAGTTTGCGGTTGACACAAAGCTGGGTGGAAGTGTGAGCTGCGATGAGGATGCTATGAGGCTGCAGGGTGACTTGGATAGGTTGGGTGAGTGGGCAGATGCATGGCAGATGCAGTATAATGTGGATAAATGTGAGGTTATCCACTTTGGTGGCAAAAACAGGAAAGCAGATTAGTATCTGAATGGTGTCAGATTAGGAAAAGGGGTGGGGCAACGAGACCTGGATGTGGTTATACATCAATCACTGAAAGTAAGCATGCAGGTACAGCAGGCAGTGAAGAAAGCTAATGGCATGTTGGCCTTCATTGCAAGAGGATTTGAATTTAGAAGCAAGGAGGTCCTACAGCAGGGCCCTTGTGAGACTGCACCTGGAATATTGTGTGCAATTTTGGTCTCTTAATTTGAGGAAGGACATTATTGCTATTGGGGGAGTGCAGCGTAGGTTCACCAGGTTAATTCCCAGGATGGCGGCACTGACACATGATGAAAGAATGGGTCGAATGGGCTTGTATTCACCGGAATTTAGAAGGATGAGAAACATATAAAATTCTTAAAGGATTGGACAGGCTAGATGCAGAAAAAATGTTCCCAGATGCTGGGGTAGTCCAGAACCAGGGGTCACAGTTTTAGAATAAAGGGTAGGCCATTGAGGACTGAGATGAGGAAACATTTTTTCATCTAGAGAGTTGGAATTCTCTGCCACAGTAGGCAGTGGAGGCCAATTCACTGGATGTTCTCAAGAGCGAGTTAAGGGCCTGTCCTACTAGGCGATTTTTTTAGACAACTGCCGGTGACTGTCATAGTCGTAGCAGGTCGCCGAAAAACCGGCGACAACCTACGTTATCCTGGCGGCAACCCACGACAACACCTACGTCAACCTACACTCATCGGCGTCAAACCCACTGTCACCGAAAATGTTTCAACATGTTGAAAATTTAGCGGCGACCAGAAAAACGCAACGACTTTTTGCGCGACTGAGGAGACGACTCTCGGCGGCAAACGTGTGGCAACAAACTGGTCGGCTGTAGTTTCCTAAAAAATCGCCTAAGTGGGACAGGCCCATTCGATTTAGCTCAGGGCTAATGGAATCAAGGAATATGGGGAAAAAGCAGAATTGATTTTAGATGATCATATTGAATGGCGGTGCTGGCTTGAAGGGCTGAATGGCCTACTCCTGCACCTATTGTTCTATGGTTCTATTTGGATTTTTTTCCTTTTAAAAATGTGTCCCAAAGCAGCCACTTGCTACATTATACAGCCATGAGTATTATATCTGCATCCCTCACAGCTGGTTTAGTTACGGAATGTAATTATCTTTGGTATAGGCAATGTATCATTTTATAAGAACTCTGCTATGATTATCTGACCAGCTAAGATTTATATTATTACATAAAAATATCCAAGTGCATAAATCGGAATATACTGTAATCCGCCTCTCTGCTGCCACAGATGATGGTTTAGTCATAGAGATTACAGATGTTTTATTTTGTGTAAGAAAGAACTGCAGATGCTGGTTTAAAGCGAAAATGCTGGAGTAACTCAGCGGATGAGGCAGCATCTCCGGAGAGATGGAACGGGTGACGTTCGAGTCGAGGCCCTTCTGTTTTATTAATATTTATGCCCTAAACCAAGCTTAATCCCCTCGATATATTCCAGTACTGGGTTGTTTTCAGCAGTCACCAATGCAAGAAAGAAAAATTGGTAGAATTATCAGGATTGAGCTTCACAGAATGCACAATAGATCTGTTTGATGCCAGTGTAATGGGTCTTCCAGAGATCCTGTTTCTCTGCTCTTCCCAAAGCATCCAACTGTGATCCAAAGTCCTGTTGGCATTCCACTGTTTTCTTTGGACAGTTGCCACGTCATTCAGTCGCTGTCCTCACACAAAGCCTGACCTGAAATGTCTGCACTGATTGCTAGTGGAAATCAGGAAATGTTAAATGACAGCGTTGAAGAAATCATACTGGTACTGGTTTATTGCTGTTGTCAATTGTATTGAGACAGAACACAAACAAGTTTTTGCTGTATCTAGGCAAATTATTCTGCACAGGAGTACAATCGCACCACATGCAAGTACAACAGGTAGTGCAAGGGGAAGAACACCAGAGTGCAGAATGTCTGTCCATTTCCCTTCACAGATGCTGCCTGACCCATTGGGTTTGAACCAGCAGCTTGATTTTTGCAAACTAAAAAACTAAAAATATATTTGTCAGAGGTTTCAATGGGTGATTGGGGAAAATATAGATTTATGCAACATGACTTTTTGTGCATGATGATCAACAATGTGGCTGATCTTTGTTTTGTGTCTTTGAGCTGATCATTTGTACGTATGTGCTGTGTACATTCCTGTGTATGTCTGTTTCGTTTTGTGATTTTAGCTACCTGCTCTGGTCTGTACAGCACTTTGGTCAACGTGGGTTGTTTTTAAATGACCATATAACCATATAACAATTACAGCACAGAAACGGGTCATCTCGGCCCTTCTAGTCCGTGCCGAACACTTAATGGGCTTTATAAATAAATGTAATTTGATTTGAGATCTTTTTGCTGCATTATTCTAAGTTAGGATTGAAATATAGGCATAAGCTGACGTAGAAAAAAATAGCAGTCATACCTTATCCACTGGGACACATTTAGAAAGTCTGCTCACTTCCTAATCTGGGAGGGATATCGCTCGCAAGGAGCACAATTCGACCTGCAGAGTGGAAAACAGGATTTCTGCTAGATTTAGTGGATGTGGTTTCTGCTGTCTCTTATGGTAACAAGGGATGATGATCTAGACAGCTGTAAAGGAAGAAAAATAAAACTTACCCAAACGAATGAGAATTATTTTGCATCCAACATCTTCCCATGATAGATGTCTGAGTGTTTGAGTTTATTTAGTTGTACTCCATAGCAAATGTGTTACATTTGATAAGCCATCATGTTGGAAAACATGGCAGAGGATGTGTAGGAAGGAACTGCAGATGCTGGTTTAAACTGAAGACGGACACTAAATGCTGGAGTAACTCAGCGGGCCAGGCAGAATTCTCTGCCTCAGAAGGCAGTGGAGGCTAATTCTCTCCATGCTTTCAAGAGAGAGCGAGATAGAGCTCTTAAAGATAGTGGAGTCAAGGGATATGGGTAGAAGGCAGGAACGGGGTACTGATTGTGAATGATCAGCCATGATCACAGTGAATGGCGGTGCTGGCTCGAAGGGTCGAATGGCCTACTCCTGCACCTATTGTCCATTGTCTATTGACTATTGGCTCTCACACCTGCACTACTCGTTCACACCAGGCATGTGTTTGTCCGACCTCTCTGTAGCGTGCCACCTCTGTGTCCAGCACTGCAACATGTGGGAACCAGGATTTTGAACATGTGGCATCAAAAAACCTGATACTATTGCAGGTTTCTAGACAATGTGTAACCCAGCATCCTGGCCTTAGTGTACATGAGGAAAATTGCCCCCAATGGTGCCATTGCTAGCCTATCCTGGTGAGAAAATCCAAAATGTCTTTTCCACTATTTTGGTCAAACAGCTTTAAATGGAAGCTTTGTGAATGCAATGTCTAACGTTAAGGAGCTTCATTTATATTGCATGGTGTTTTTCTGGGCAGCATGTATCAACATTTTCCATGGATAAAATTCATTGCTTAAAGGTAATTCATGAAAAATTGAATTAGGTACTGTATGAATGCAAGTATATTGTTATGAGGAGGGATTTCTTCATTCAGAGGTTGTAGAATTCTTTACCACAGACAACTGTGGAGGCCAAGCATTGGCTACTTTTTAAGTGGAGATTGATAGGTTCTTCATTAGTAAAGACAGCAACATTTCAGGTTGAGACCCTTTACCAGACTGATGCTGCCTTACCCACTGAGTTGCTCCAGCAGTTAGTTAGTTTTTTCCTCAAGATTCCAACATCTGCAGTCTCCTGTCTATATTTTTAGTTTCTTTTAGGTGAACTGAATAGATGTAAAATTTACATGAAAAGTTGGAGAGAATGGTTGTTCCTGATTCTTCTTCGGTTTGGTGTTACAAATATCTGTTCAAAAGTGTGATCAAAATGAACGCTTCCTCTGAAAGAGAACCTCAGAGATTTCTGGGCGAACAAAGCAACATCTTTCCACAGCAAAATCACTTTGTTTGCATTTCTCCGCCTGTGGAATTTGCAATCCAGATAAATAAAAAGTGAGACCGGAATCGTATCCTGCTGGGAGGGGAGGTCAAGGAGAGGACAGTCAGACCTTCAACCTGGTCAGCGGGATATGCTACTTGTAAAAGGGAGAAAAGCTGTTACATTAAATATGGCAAAGCCCGGTCTCGAGTGGGACACTCAAACTGATAGAGTCATTCAGCACAGAAATAAGCCTTTCGGGATGTGTTTTTACTATAGTCCTATGATGTTCTGGTTACAGTTAGAGTTTCACAGCACAGAAACAGGCCCTTTGGCCCACCTTGTCTGTGCCAAACAAGTTGGTGTACTGGTCTCATCTCGTTTGCCTGCATGTTGACCCATTGCCCTCTAAACCATGCATCACAGCTCCATCCAAGACCGCAAGAAATTGTAAACTTGTAGATACAACCCATAAGTCCATCAAGCAAACCAACCTCCCTTCCATTGACTCCATCTATGCTTCACGCTGCCTCTGCAAGGCCACCAGCATAGTCAAGGATCAGTCTCACCTTGGTCACTCCCTTCACTCCCCTCTCCCATCAGGCAAGAGATACACAAGTTTGAAAACACAGACATCCAGATTCAGGGACTATTTCTTCCCCGCTGTTTATCAGGCAACTGGTCCATCCTCTCACCATCTAGAGAGCGTTGCTGACCTGACATCTACTTTAATTGGATTTTACTGGACTTTATCTTGCACTAAATGTTATATCCTTTATCCTGTACCTGTACACTGTGGGGGGCTTGATTGTAATCATAGACTATAGTCTTTTCACTGACTGGATAGCCCACAACAAAAAAGCTTTTCAATGTACCTCAGTTTATGTGACAATAATAAACTAAACTAAACTAAACTCGTCCATGCCGATGGGTTTATACACAGTCCATAAACAAATTGGAAATGTTAAAATATTTTTGATTGGCAATCTCAAACATTTTTTCTTCTTTATAGTTTCCCTTCAGTGTTTACATAAATACTGCCCTTATCTGTATTTTCCTGAATCCTGGGAAGTGGTTTACTCGTTATTGTGCTCGATTATGATTAAGTATCTTGAACTATATTAAGAAATCTTGAACCACATTATAAGTTGAAGATAGCCACGTGTTCAGTGTGTGCTGCTTTATATATGATGTTCAGTAATGGATTTCCAATTCTGACCAAACAGTAGGCAAGTTGAGCAAGATAAGAATGAAACCCATTCACGTTAAGGAAGGGCCTTCCTGTTTAAACAGGGGAGACTCCAAATGCAATAACGCTTCACAAAGCCTCATTCTCACAGTCGTTAAATGCTTAAATTCTTTACAATAAATAGACCTTGAATAGGGTTACCTATCATTTACAATATTAATTTCCACAAGTGAGTTTCAATAAATATCAGGTGATTCTAAATTCTAGAGTTGACCTCAGGAATGCCAATAAATGCTTTAGTCTGTGGATCAGGTCCTTGTTCTGTTTTTCCTCGTGTCTGGACATGGTTAAGAAAGGTATTAACAGCACCCAGGTTCTTTTCATTAGCTCCTCTTCTGTAGCTGTTACTCAAATATCAGGTCACATTACATACTCAGAGTGAAAGTACTTTCACAGTATTAGATTGGAAGATCAGAAGCATGCTATGATATTTTCATTCTGCATTGTGGTACCTTTTCTCCAATCGAGAAGGCGCCAGGAATCCGAGGCATGTTGTTGAATTGGATCCAAAACTGACTTGGTGGTGGAAGGCAGAGAGTGGTGGTGGATGGGTGTTTATCCAACTGGAAGTCTGTAACAAGGATCGGAGCTGGGACCTTTGTTGTTTGTAGTATGTATAAATGATTTGAACGAGAACATACAGTATGGGATCTGACTGTTACTTCTGTGCTATGTCTGATAACTTGAGTTTTAAACACTGCAACTAGTCAAAAGCTCTGCTTGTACATTGAAGCTGTTGGTGATTGTCGCTTTTTTACACAGATGCTTTCAAGAGAGAGTTAGAGCTCTTAAAGATAGCGGAGTCAAGGGATATGGGGAGAAGGCAGGAACGGGGTACTGTTTGTGGATGATCAGCCACGATTACATTGAATGGCGGTGCTGGCTCGAAGGGCCAAATTGCCTACTGCACCTATTGTATATTGTCCATTTTTATAGCACTCCCTTCTGCAATTCCTTCCACATCCATTTAACCCCCCCCCTCCCCCCCCCCCCCCCTCCCCTCCCCCCCCCCCCCCCCCTCCCTTCAATACAATACAATACAATACCCTTTATTGGCATTTGAGCCTCATAGTGGCAATTCCTAGACATACACACAATTTAATTCACACAGACATCCATCACAATGGACCCACTGTGATGGAAGGCAAAGTCTTTTCTCTCTCCTGTTCTCCATGTCTCTCCCGATGTCCAAGCCCCAGGCAGGCGATGATAAATCCCATGGCCATTTTAGGCCGCGCGGGGTGATGTACTCCCGGTCTAAAAGTCTCGAAGTTGGAGTCCCCGGCGGGTGCTGGAATGTCCCACGGCCATGAAGCCGTGCTTGGCACCTAGCTTCAAGGGGACCGTGGATATTCCAACATTTATTCCCTATGCTGGAACGCATGTGCACAGACCACCACATAGGAGATCTAATCCAAGATGGCAACGTGTGCTTCGAGAGGTTCCCTGTAGACTGAACTCAAGCACTTTCCAGGGAGGTCACCCAAGCTGAGTTTGCTTTCTCCAATATACAGGAGACCACATTGTGAACACCATCACCATGAAACAAATCACTGCCTCAGCTGGGAGGAACGTGTGAATGAGGGGGAGAGAGGCATTGAAAGGGCTGATGTGGCATTTTATTCAACCTTCCCGTAAGATCATAAGACTGAGGTCACCCTTCCTCAGAAGCCAAATAATCACGACCAAGATTGGAAACTTGTCTTTTCAACGCCAAGTCTATGAAATATAAACAAACAACTCTTGACCAGAGAAGTTCAACAATAAATTCAGAGCATGATGTTTTTTACTCAGAAGTGCAGGGATTTATTGCATGAGTAGTAAAATAAATGTATCTTTCCCCCAAAGTTCTGGTGAAAAAATCATCGATGAGGAACAACTGTGTCTGTTTCCACACAGAAGCCATTGGACCTGCTAATCACTTCCACCGTTTTCTGCTTTTATTTTCGATTTCCAGCTTCCACAGTATTTTGTTTTAATGCTTTTCTGTAGAACATAACCACCCTTGGGTTCAGGTTAGAGAATCAATCCGCAAAATAGGTCAAAATGCAAACTAAAGTTAGTCACTTTGTAATATTTGAGACAACATTTTATAGAGATTACTAACAGATCTAAATAAATAAAACTCTAAATACGAAATAAGCCGTTATGTCAACACTGAGCACAAGAGAAAGAAAAATAGTTTGGACAGTTTCTCTTTAAAAGCCAACAATACTTTACCCACATCAATGAAGTGACATTTGGGATTCTGTAGATGCTTTAAGTGACCCAAACAATTTAAATTTCTGATTTCTTCCTTAATAGTCGAACAATCTCAAGAGGTTTCTACATGTGTAATGTGAAACCAAAGTCACCAACAGGACCTCCTGATTATTGTAATGGAATTAGTGACATTGTGCTTCCGTTGCTTGAGACTCCATGACTTGCAGTTCACCCCTTTCCGCAGAATAAGTGAAACTCAAGAGATGTGGAGCTACCTGCTTAATTTAGTCTTCTGCTATCCATCACATTGCACATTATGTAGCCATATTTACTGAAGTAAGTGTGATATCGACTTTGGACTTTAGAGATACAGTGCCGAAACAGGCCTCAACTTTCGCCCCAGTACACTAGTACCATCCTGCACACTAGGGACAATTTACAATTTGTTTTCACCAAATCCAATTAACCTACAAACCTGTATATCTTTGGAGTGTGGGAAGAAATCGGACCACCCAGAGATCACAGGGAGAACATACAAACTCCATACAAACAGCGAACCTGGTGCTCTAAGGCAGCAACTCTACCACTGCGCCACTGCGCGCTGCCCCTCAAGCAAATATTCATTTAGCGTATTTCATAACAACAGGATACCAGGACACTTCTTTGCCTCGTGCAATCTTTTGAATCTTTTGAACTGTAACCATTGTATAATTTATAAAACTCAGCTGTTAATTTGTGGACAGTAAAGTTACAGAAGTTGCTAAGTTAGACTCTGGTGTCAAAATCGTCTTTTAAAAATAACCTTGACAGAGTTGGGGACAAATATCACCCAGTTCAAACAGGGCGATTCAGAATCTTCTTTTAGGGGTAAATGAGGGGGAACTTCTTTACTCAGAATTATACCTCCACCTGAGAGGGAAGTGGTGGTGGGCAGGTTCATTATTTGGCTTACATCCTGAAAAAAAAAGCCAGTGGCCCTCTGTAATTGTTATATGGTTGTATGGTTATAAAAAGCCAGTGCCTCAAACAATCACATACTCCTTCGACTGCGCTGTTGCATTGCCGTGCATCTTGCACTCAAATTTCCAAACTGGGACTCAAAACACAAGTCTTGGATTCAAAAGCATCAGTGCCAATGTTGAAACCAACAAGTCTGTTAAAATGTTTATTTCTTGAAAGGCAGTGAGCCATCTCTCATTAAATAAACTAAACAAGCCAAATGTGAAAAGTGAAAAGTGAAAAACAACAAGCTGATTGAATAACCATGGTCTTGTTTCTAGGGTAGGGGAGTCTAAAACTAGAGGGCATAAGTTTAAGGTAAAAGGGGAAACAAAAGGGACCTGAGGAGGAATTTTTTAACTGAGAGGTGGGTATATGGAATGAATTGCCAGATTATGATTATGTTTAAAAGATACTTGGACAGGTACATGGATGGGGAAGGTTTAGATAAATATGGACCAGGTGTGGGCGTGGGATCTATCTGCTCAGTTGGACAACTTGGTCGCCATGGACAAATTAGGTCCTCGGACCCATTTCTTTGCTGAAATGCTCTATGGCTGTGCATGGATAGGTTTAGAGGGATATGGGCCAAAAGCAGGCAGGTGGAACTAGCATAGATGGGACAAGTTGGTCAGCATGAGCAAGTTTGGCCGGATGCCCCGTTTCCATGCTGTATGACTCCATGACTCAATGGATAAGTTCATAAGTTCATAAGGTCATAAGTGATTAGGGGGAGAATTAGGCCATTCGACCCATCAAGTCTACTCCACTATTCAATCATGGCTGATCTATCTCTCCCTCCTAACCCCATTCTCTTACTTCTCCCCATATACTCTGACACCCCCACTAATCAAAAGTCTATCTATGACTGTAAAGCTGCAAAGAACGTTATAATCCACTGTCCTGAATTAATTCCATGCAGACTTGCCCTCTGCTCCCATTTGTTAAGAACATAATCTTTGTAAGTTAATTTACAGAAGTAGAATATGATTAATCTTTGAAAGGGAAGTATTAATGGCTTGTAACTACATTGCTATCGACACTTGCTAAGTTCTGACACTTATACTGTCTGGGGCACTGTAATCAATCTGTCTGATTCTGTTTAATCTGTGTTAAAAGTCAGTGCACAACTCCCTCGGACGTTATATTTCCAAGGGAAGGTACGATATCCCTCTGTGGGTTAGCTTACCAGTTTATAAATAAATTGCCGTACTGCCTGAAATGTGTCTTGACAGCCAGCCCCAGGGATCCCTGGGGATTCCAACACGTATTCCCGATGGTGGGATGTAAGTGCTCAGACCACCACATAGGAAATCCAATGCAATTTACGTGAGGGAATCCATTGCATGTAACTGAAGCACAGAAGTAGCCAAGTGATGTAATGTGCAAGGTATTTAGTAGCAGACTGCTGGCTTAGAGGGAGACTCCAGGAGCCTTTGTTTGATGGGGTTCAGGAACACTAGGTTTGGCTCTAACCTCTTTTGCTTCTGGCACAGTTAATACCCTGTGGCAAGCCTGTGCTCATTCTCTGTTATCCTTTGTCACGCCAGGCACTGTGAAAGGGACTTTTGTACTCTACATTGGTTTTGCGGATGGTGGATGTTCTTGGCAACAGCTCCGCCCAAAACTGTAAGAAATGTTTGATAATTGTAGTCCAGTTCATGACACAAGCCAGCCCCCCCCCCCCCCCCCCCCCCCCCCCCCCCCCCTCCATTGACTCCGTCCACACTTCACGCTGACTCAGGAAAGCAGCCAACATAATCAAGGAACATGTATTCCCTCTTCTCTCCTGTCAGACAGAGATACAGTAGTTTGAAAGCGTGACATCAGATTAAGGAACAGCTTCTTCCTCGCTGGAGCTAGTATACTGATGGACCTCTCATAAGCCAAGAGTGTGGTCCCCATCTCCCAACCTACCTCACTGTGCCCTTACACTTTGTTTTATCCGCACTTTCTCTGCAACTGTAATTCTATAATGCTGTAAAACTATCTTCAGTATTTTTCCCTTTCTCCCTGTAATTATGTATGGCTTGATTGTTCTTGGTCTCATATATGTTATCATTGGACAGGATAGCAATGCATACAGTTTTATTTACATATATACAGTGTATTTCGGTGCACATGACAAAAATAAACCAATATCAACACCAATACCAGGACCAATGTTGAACCCACGATCTGTATACTCAGATTGTAATGTTGTTTTGTGACACAATGTCCAGTGTGGATTTCATACTCAATCCCTGTTCAATGGCTTGATAGTTGGAATGAGTCAGAAACAAAGCAGCAGCCACCAAAAGTCTTGCAGCGCTGTAACTGAAGGAAAGGCTAATGTCTTGTTTTTTGCACAGTCTTTTGCTTTCCATTTCTTGAAGAATGTATGTATAATGTATATATGTTTTTGTGAATGTCTGAGTCCATGTGCCTGCGATGCAACTGCAGACAACATTTTCATTGTCCCTGTACTCCAACGTACTAGTGCATATATGACAATAGACTTGACTTGACTGTGGGAGACCGCTTTGCGGGGCACCGGCAACGGCAACTTCTCCCGCCCAAATTGCGCAGTTGAAAGTGACCTGGAGCAGGGCCTTACATCACCCGGCGCGGCTTTAAATGGCCGCGGACTTGCTAGCGCCCGCCGGGGGCTTTGACTTTGACATCGGGAGAAGAATGGTGAGCAGGGGAGAGACAAGACTTTGCCTTCCATCACAGTGAGGAGGAGATTCACTGTGATGGATGTTTGTGTAAATTGTGTTGGTGTGTGTCTTGGTTCCTTTCTTGTCGTATGACTGCAGAAACCACATTTTGTTTGAATCTCATGTGAGGTTCAAATGACAAATAAATGGTATTGTATTGTATTGTATTGTATCATAGTCTTCCAGCGACTAACCCGTTTAGTTTAGTTTAGAGATACAGCATGAAAATAGACCTTTCGTCCTACTGAGTCGAGACCAACCAACAATCATCCATTCACACTAGTTCTATGTTATCTCACTTTTGCATCCGCTGCCCACACACCAGAGGCAATTGACAGAAGCCATAGCAAAGCCGTGGGGAGAAATTGACGAAGCCGTAGGGAGAAAACCGTAGCAAAAAAAACAGAGAAAACCGGAGTAAAAACCAGAGGAAACTCACACTGTCACAGGGAGAAAGTGCAAACTCCACACAAACAGCATCAAGGTCCGAATAAAACATGGGTCTTTGGAGCTCTACCAGCTGCACCACTGTAGCTCCCCAGTTAATGATGATTTGTGTATCTCTGCCAAGAGTCCTGCCAGAGGAGCAATGGTATATAAAATGAGGAGGGGTACGGATAGGATGGACTGCCGGAAACCTCAACCCAATATCAGAGGTACATAAAGCTACAGGACATGGATTCAGGGTAAGGGGGAGAGAGATTTTGAAGTGATCTGATGGGGGAACCTACTGTATTTCACCCTGAGTGGTGAGTAGCTGCAATGCACTGTTCAAAAGAGTGGTTAGAAACATAGAAACATAGAAACATAGAAGGTGACATGGTTGAAGCAGGTTAGCTGACAGCATTTGAGAAATATCTCAACAAGTGCTTGAATAGCCCCGGCAGTGACGAGGATGGACTAGATGCTGGGTGGTGGGATTAATGAACATGGAAGGTTTCGATGTGGTGGGCCAAATGGTCTGTTACCCAAGTTTACATCTTGATTACTCGATTTGTTTCAGGTTTGACTGAGAAACAGGTATCTTCAACAAAGAAAATCACTGAAAAGTTGGTGCTTTTTAATGTCGAGATTTAAAAACCTACTGCAAGGATTGGTGTTTGGACTAGCTGACTATTTTGTGAAACAGAGATTTATTAGCATTCAGTGATTAGATTTATGGTAGTCCATCACATAAAATTGCTGCATAAATCCCTGTGTATGTTTCCTTCATTTTAATGGCATGCCTTAAGACTGAGAATATAAGGGAGTTGTTGATAGAGCACTGGTATATGTCTACACCACTGATCCAACACGCTCAGAAAAAGGTGGTAATGGGCGGATGTGGTGTCATTTGCAATGTACGTTATAGCGAGATGCTTTTTTTCAGTTACAGTTTCCAACAAACTGACTTGAAATTAATTTTACAATCCTTTAACGAGGTAGGAAATGGTCCTTTACCGTTGCGGCACCAGGTTAGGTAATTTCCTTTCTTCGTTCCAAATTTTGGACTCGCCACCAAGAAAGTGAAGCAATCACAATTAGCTCTTTGTCACTGCGTGAGATGTTCAAAGGCTACATTTATACCAGTAGACTGAATTGCAACAAATTGTGTTCAGCAGCAGTTGTCCTGCCAATGCAATTTAAGTCAAATGCTTTTCTTTCTGCAAGCAGTTTATCAAAATATTCTTCGCAGGAATTTATTTGTCCAAATACATATCAATAAATGCAGGTCTGCAAAAGGGATGTGAAATCTGATCTTGTGCAGCACCACACTTTGCTTCAATGTTGTGGTAGCAAATAATATTGTGGTTTTAATAAAGTTTTTTTTTAATGGCCAAATGACCCTAAATATTTGTGTGTCATTTATTTTTGCTAAGCTGCTGTAATGTTTTAAATTTAAAAATTGAGCATGATGTAAATCACTGCCGGACAACAGTGATAGTGTTTCCACATCCAGGTTCTCATTTTCAAGCTCTTTTCTGAAGTGTTTTTCCCTTCCTGACTTGCAAAAGCTCTTGAGATGTTATCGAACCAAGAACCAAATCTACCACATTTGATCTCTAAATCAGAATTACAGAGGGATTAAAATTTATGGATGAACACCTGTAGGTAATAATATGCAGTCATTATCTTTGAAGATTCCACCCTTAGTTCCAACAGTAGAAGCAGACATAACTATTGAGAGTAATTGGAGATAAAGGGATTAAGAAAAGATAAAATGATCACCATAGTGGCTCTAATCTACTAAAGAATGTTTCTGAAGCTAAAATATGTCTGAAATCATATTAGTATGGCAAAAGGTTGAAGGCAAGCAGTTTTTTTGACTACCCATATTAACAGAGCTCTAGGGTACATGGGGGCACTTAGAAAAGATATACGGGCACAAAACTGACATGGAATAAGTAACGCTCACATAACTGCGTTCTCACCAAATCAACAAAGTAAAAAGATTACCATCCACGCTAAGCAGCAGATGGAGCATTCTCCTTTCTGAAGATAGACACAAAATGCTGGAGTAACTCAGCGGGACAGGTAACGTCTCTGGAGTGAAGGGATGGGTGACGTTTCGGTTTTTCCTACACATTCTCCTTATTTGGTGTGTTGCAAGTAAGAATTTCATTGATACATCTTGGATATATGACAATAAAACATGGATTCAGATTCTGCAGAAATTGGGCTTTGGATTGTTGGACTATTTTGTAAAACACAATTTTATTTGCATTCAATGATTAGGTTTCAAAACATAGAAACATAGAAAATAGGTGCAGGAGTAGGCCATTCGGCCCTTCGAGCCTGCACCGCCATTCAATATGATCATGGCTGATCAACTCGGTATCCTGTACCTGCCTTCTCTCCATACCCCCTGATCCCTTTAGCCACAAGGGCCACATCTAACTCCCTCTTAAATAAAGCCAATGAACTGGCCTCAACTACCTTCTGTGGCAGAGAATTCCAGAGATTCACCACTCTCTGTGTGAAAAATGTTTTTCTCATCTCGGTCCTAAAAGATTTCCCCCTTATCCTTAAACTGTGACCCCGTGTTCTGGACTTCCCCAACATCGGGAACAATCTTCCTGCATCTAGCCTGTCCAACCCCTGCAGAATTTTGTAAGTTTCTTCTTCAGACTGAGATTCAGGGATGCTGCCTGACTGGCTGAGTTACTCCAGCATTATGTGTAAGTCACGCAATAATGCTGCATAAATACGTGTGTATGTTTCCTTCATTCAAATGACAGGCCACAAGACTGAGAAATGGGCAATTATATTCCTTGTTTGTATGAAGCTCATCGAGTAAATACAGCAATAAATAAATGACAGGTGCAAATCAGCAATATGGTGCAAAGATTGCAATGCAATTTGAAAAGTTTAAAAAATAAATACTGAAGTACAATGTGTAGGAAGGAAGTGCAGATACTGGTTTAAACCGAAGATGGACACAAAATGCTGGGGTAACTCAACGGGTCAGACAGCCTCTATGGAGAAAAGGAATAGGTGACGTTTTGGGCCGAGACCGTCAGATTGACGACTAAACTTCAATAACAGAATAAGAAAGTGAGGTGGAGTTAACAGTAAAAGTATGTGTCAGCAGCTCCAGGAAGGGGGTGAGAAATAGGTTATTGGTCCAGGAGTCTAAGGGCAGTGGGGCAGAAGCTGGTCTTAAGTCTGGACAAATGGTCTTTCAAACTCACCTATCATCTCCCTGAAGATAGAAGAGAGAAAAGGGAATAGCCAGGGTGGAAGGCATCCTTGATATTTCCCAGCCCTACTGATACAACGCATTGTGGAGATGGACTGGATGGAGGTGAGTGACGAGACTGAGATTGGACTGGAGTGCGATGAACCACTCTCTGCTGCTTCAGGTGGTCAAGAGCAGAGCAGTTGCCACACTGGCTGAGATGTATCCTGCCAGAATACTCTCTGTAGAGCATCTGCAGCTTAACAGAGCCCTCGTAGACATGCCGAACCTTTTAGTTGTGGGTTCACATAGAGTAGAGCAAAAGGCTGAGCACACAACTTGAGGAACACCAGTTTCATTTTTTAGTTTAGAGGTCCAGTGTGGAGACAGGTCCTTTGGCCACCAATTACACACTGACCAGTGATTATACATTCACACTAGTTCTATCCTACACACTAGGGACAATTTACAGAAAGCAATTAACTTACAAACCTGCATGTCTTTGGAATGTGGGAAGAAACCGGACCACCCAGAGAAACCCCACGTGGTCACACAGGGAGAACGTGCAAACTCTGTACCGTCAGCACCAATAGTCAGGATTGAATCCAGATCTCTGGCGCTGTTATGCCCCTGTCCAACTTAAGAAACCTGAACGGAAACCTCTAGAGACTTTGTGCCCCACCCAAGGTTTCCGTGCGGTTCCCAGAGGTTTTTGGGAGTCTCCCTACCTGCTTCCACTACCTGCAACCTCCGGCAACCACCTGCAACCTCCGGGAACCGTACGGAAACCTTGGGTGGGGCACAAAGTCTCCAGAGGTTTCTGTTCAGGTCTCCTAAGTGGGACAGGGGCATAAGGCTGTAGGTCTACTGCTGCGCCACTGTGCCGCCCAGCATTGAGCATGGAGGAAACGTTATGACCAATTCGAACCAACTGAGGTCTGACCATGAGGAAGTCTAGAAGCCAGTTGCAGATAGAGGCCACAAGAACAAGGGCCAGGAGTTTAGAGCTGAATTTCTTTGCTATTATGGTATTTCGTGCATTCACAATATAAAATGAATGCATTCATGATTCAACCTCCAATGTTTCCAAAATAAAATTCCATGCTATTGTCTTCAACTAGCAGGCCGGAAAATGAATCGCAATGAATGACACGAAAGAATTGTTAATCATATTGAGCAGTTGGAATCAGCATGAGCTGATTCATCCTCCATCTGTTTTCACGTGGGCTTTGATTGCAGGTTGAAATGTCAGAATGATAAATGAGATTTTCTCCACGCTTGTGCCAGATGTTAACAAATGTTATTTACTGTTTGGACTCCCATGATCTAATTTTGCATTTCAATATTATCAAGGACTTAAAAGCCAACATTCACTGGGATATAACCCACATGATTATATCAGGAGTGATATTCCGGAGCTCTTTGGTAATAGAATTTGCAAATTTAAGGGGGAGCTTTTGAAAGGGGATAGGTGAGCATAAGTGGGTGAAAGTGGAACCCAGACTCTAAATATTAAGGGTTTAATTTTCACAGTGGGTTCAAATTCAACTAATAAGTTCATATCACAGTGTGTATGCTGATAGAAGTGTATCAAATTATGAGATGCATAGATAGGGTAGACGGTCAGAATTGTTTTTTTTCCCAGGGTAGAAATGTCAAAGATTAGAGGCCAGAGCTTCAAGGTGAGAGAGAGAAAAAGTTCAATGGAGAAAAGTGGGACGATTTTTTTTTACACAGAGGGCAGTGGGTGACAGGAAAGTGCTGCCAGTGGTGGTAGATGTGATAGTGGCATTTAAGAGGCTTTTAACAAGGCACATTGATATGCAGGGAATGGGGGGTTATGGATCATGTACAGTAGAAGAGATTAGTAAAACTTTGCACCTGGTTCAGAATGGATATTATGGGCAAGGACATTAAGTCAAGCGTTTTTTGCAGGAACTTGACATTTGCCCCATGTATCTATCCTATCTCCTATGCGCTCTCCTTAGATCCCCATAAACATCAGGTGCAGATCTGCTAAAGCTGCACAGTTACCAGAGAGAGTTCAAACATCATAAAAAGGCCCAAGAAAGGATATATCAATGTGCCATGCTTTCAACATTAAAGATTTCTTAATGCTGTTGAAAATTTATTACAAGCCTCCAGAGTAATTGTGCTGATTATGAGTGGGATCAGTTACAAACATGAAACATTAAAAATATGGAAAGGAAGGGAGTAATTGCTCTGCGAATATTTGATGTCTGACTGAAGAGGAATCTCTGGGTAATACACAGCCATGCATTAGCTGAGGGTTGCAATGGAAACGAGAATTTGCTCCTGGTGGGCTCAGTGGCCTTTACTCTCTTTCCTCTAAAGGTAAACTTGCGAAGATTGGAATTGGACGCTGGAGTAATCCACTCTGCCATTCAGAGAGATTTTGGCTGACTCTGTGCCTCAGGTTAACCTTCTGATCCCACCCTTATGTCTCCTGATGCTAATGGTTGTCATAAATCTATCATCCGTATCCTGAAATACACTCAGTGACTGAAGACCCACAATCTTCCGAAGGTAGAGAATCCTAATTAATCTCAACCTCTTGCATTAAGAAACTACTCCTTATTTCAGTCAGAAGTGGCTAGTCCCTTAAATCGAGTCTAGAGCCTCTTGTCCTCAAACTAAAGCCCCTCATCTTGTGATCATGGTTCCATATCCGAAGATCCTGACCCCTTTTCCTAACTCGTTGGACATCTGCAACGTGACTACACCTCTGGATGAAACATCGACTTTGTCAATCTCTCTCAGAGTCTTACAGGACATGATGAGAAACCCCTTGTTCTTGTAAACTCCAGGGATGTATAGGTCAATGTAGCTCAAAGTGCACCAAACTGCTCATCCCAGGAATTAATCCAACATTTGGGGTCTCGGATTCTGCGGACTCACCATATGAGTTTCAATTGTGAATCTGCCCGCTTGCGTCAGAGGATTTGGTCAATCGTCTGATTTGGTCGAGGTTCAAAGACATCTTCAGTGCTTTCTGAACCTCACCACTGCGCATCGGTGTCGACGAGAACTATCGCTGAAGCAACAAAAGTCAGCATGAACAAGGGTTTTGCAAACTCCCCTCACAATCACTGCACCAAGCTCAACAAAAGCTGCTTCTTGTGATGACTGAAGTGAAATCAAACCTCATTTCTCGACTTCATTGGATCTGCTGTTTGCTCCTTCACCCACCTTCAAATGGAGACCATGACTGCTATCTCATTTAAATTTGAAAATTTGAAAAGATCAATTTTACTTTTACTGGCAAAGTGGTCTAAATAAAGAGTGAAACCGATCTTAAAGGAGATAAAAGTACACTAGGAAAATCCTGCATAGAGTAACTCTGACGGGTCCAGCAGTTCAGAAGGGACACCATCCACTTCCCTCTAAAATTAGTCGCAGACTTAGGCCGAGCATTGTAAATCCAGTACTTATGATATCAGGTATGTCACTTCACGCCATTACAGGTACATGTCTTCTCTTGATATTTCAACAACAATCCCACAATCTAAGATCTTCAAACAATATTAGCACACCACAACTGGATAACCCTGATGTCCATTTTATATTCCCTCAGTGACCTTTGGTTGTGTCCTTATGCACTTCTCTACACAGTCCTTCTGCAAATGAAGAGCACGAAGGGCATAGCCGCAAAATAAAAGGACGTACCTTTGGAAAGGAGATGAGGAGGAATTTATTTCGATGGTGGTGAATCTGTGGAATTCATTGCCATAGACGGCTGTGGAGGCCAAGTCATTGGGTATTTTTAAGGCAGAGACTGGCAGATCCTTAATTGGTAAAAGGGTGTCAGGGGTTGTGGGGAGAAGGCAGGAGAATAGGGTTTTGAGGGCAAGATGGATCAGTCATGATTGAATGGCAGACTAGACTCGATGGGCTGAATGGCCTATCTGCTCCTATGGCTTGTGAACCTATCAAGGGAAAACCAAATGAGTTATGTGCTCTCCCAATGTGGGTATGGCCTTGTGATGTTAGTTATGGTTCTGTGTCATGTAATCTCCTGAGTCACGATCCGTATCTCCTTTCTGGAACTGAATAAACTGACACACAAAGGTACTTCATTTTATTATTTACACCATCACTCTTGCAATGAAGCAAATGCTGGAAATACTCGTCAGATGGATTGGATGGAGGATGTGGAAAGAGAAACAGAGTTAACGTATCAGATCGAAGATCCTTTATCAGAACTTGTGGCAACGTCTAAAAAACCAGCAGCTTCTGTAAACTCACACTTGAAAACATTTGAAGCAACAAACCAAGACTAGCAGGTATCATGCCAGAATTCTTAAACGGGTGCACAGCCATTATTCCTTAAGACAAATATGGTACAGGGCCAGTAATTATCTCTCAGTCAACATTCCTAAAAAGGATCGGTCTCAGAATTAACACATTATTAGCAAGACAGCTGTGTTCCTGCAATAGTGGAGACTATTCTACTTACAAGGTACGTCACCGGTTGCCAAATTGATGTTAGAAACACCGCATATATGGATAATTTTTCAGAATACTAAGCTTGGCCCGAGAGCCAGATACATTCCTTGTCAGAGAAGATACATCTATCAACTTGAATCTTGGATATGTCACCCAGAGTCTAGCCGGGAATGGAAATTCAGCGACACTAGCCAACTGCTCAGTACATCAGGGGCTGGCTATCGGGGCATTTCGGGGTTGGAAAGAATAAGTTGTCGTCAACTGCCCAGTGAAAGTTACTCTCCAGACAACGTGGTCCAAGTTCCCCCACGGTGTTCCAAAAAGCTTGGAAGGACTAATGATCAAACCTGGGCCTGAGAAAGTCTGATAAGCACAAGGTGATGCGCATTGGGAGGTCAAATCAGGGGAGGACAGCCATAGTTACTTCATGCACCATTGACACTGAAATAGGTGTGATTTATATCAGTCTTCTATTATGTAATGTTAAGGAAAGCACCGTGACGCAATTGTACTTCTAGACAATGGTGTGATTTTGTTGCCTTTGTGCAGAGGTCCCAAGTCTCTTGATTTTCTCAATGATGCGGTTACAATGAGGTATTTTAACAACTCATATAACCCTTGGTAGCACACAGCTTATTGTATTGAGACATTAAATCAACCCAGGGTACGATTCCAGCAATTACACATGCATCTTGGCTAACCCCCTGCCTGATTCTCTAGGGTCAGTTGATAGGCTTCCAACTTGAGCACATTGCCTACGCAGTGCAGTCATGAAGTCTGGTGTCGGCCCGGAAACCCACACTAACCACAGGAATCATCCAAACCTACCTCATCACTTCTTTTTGGAAAAGGCTCAATTAAAAGATGGGTTTACTGTAAGTTTCCCTTTCTCTCAGATGGTCGACGGGTCAGTTCCATGTTGCCTCCCCAGGCAGAAACAACCTGGATTCTAGACTAGAAAGTACATATTGCAATTGTTCAAGTTTCCGTTTGCATCGGGAAGGACTAATGATACAACCTGGGCCTGATAAAGTCTGATAAGTGTGAGGTGGTGCACTTTTGAAGGTCAGATAACAGTAGGACATACATGGTAGAGTCCTAAGGAGCATTGAGCAATGGGGGGGGGGGGGGTTGAGGTACTGGCCCAAGGGTCCTTGAAAGTGGCAACACAGGTATATATGGTGGTGGAGAAGGCATATAGGATGCTGGCTTTCACGAGTTGGGACAGAGAATATAAGTGCAAGGATATATGGTACAGCTTTGTAATACATTGGTGAGGCTACAGCTGCAATATTGTGTCCCTCAGTGGGTCCTCCATGGGCACAGCCCTCCCTCCCATTGAAGCATCTACCTGATGCTCTGCCTCGAGCAGGCACCATCTATCATCAAGGATCCACGCCATCTGAGCCGTGCCCTCTGCTCACTGCGACCATCAGGCAAGAGGTACTGAAGCCCGAAGTCCCACACCATCAGGTTCAGGAACAGCTACTTTCCTACAATTAATAGGTTCTTGAACTGACCTGCTAATCCCACCTCAGCCGTAGACCCTCTTCTACTCTGCCATGGACTTGTTTTCTCTCTAATTGTGCTCTGTACTAATGTCTTGTTTTCTACACTTTTTACTTTTTACCAGAATTTTTTGCAGAATTTATGTAAAGTTTACATACTATTTGTTTTTGTGTGTTTGTCTGAGTCTATGTGCCTGTAATAAGGAAGAATGTTTTCACCCAGAGGGTGGTTGCAATCTGGTGGGCGCTGCCTGAGAGGAGTGAAGGCAGAGACTCTCACAACATTTAAGAAACACCTGAATTGTTTAGGGATTGGAGACTTGAGACCAAGTGATGATAAATGTGATTAGTGCACATGGGTACTTGGTGGTTAGCATGGACATAGTGGGCTGAAAACCTGTTTCCATGCTATATGAATCCAGGACTCTATGACCTGACTCAACCAACTGAGTTCCCACTGCCCTCCAGGGATATCCATGACCATAGCCTGATTTGGTTGGGCATTTGTCTATTAGTCCATGTTCATAAGTGATGGGAGCAGAATTAGGCCATTCGGCCCATCAAGTCTACTCTGCCATTTAATCATGGCTGTTCTATCTCCCCCTCCCAACCCCATTCTCCCGCCTTCTCCCCATAACCCCTGACACCAGCCAGCTTGCCATCTTGGCCTGCAGGAATTGTCATTGCTTCCATTTAGCTAAGTCCTCAGTGTTGTCAGCTTGTTCACCCACCACCAAGCTCCCCTCATCCTCACGACTTACACTCGGACATACCTTTCACAATGAAAACAAAATAACTGTACAGGCCGCTGATTCACACCGATCAACACCAGCCTCTGGAACTAAAATTACACAGCAGTGTGTTGTAACATTAGAACTACAGTCAGTGATGCCTTTGTTAAAAGCTCACTTGCGGAGGGGAAGAATTCTGAAAGTAATTGCAGGAGGATAATAATTCAATTAAAATCCACCCAGCAAATTCTATTGCTCCAGTGGACTAGTAAAAGTAGGTTCAAATAATAATTCTAATCCTCTTGAAAATAGCTCAAGCCATATTGCTTTGTCCAGGAAAAGATTACAGCACTGTATCCAATTAACTCCAGGTGGGATTGTTAATTTTGGTTTGGTAAATTACGTTTAAACATGGTGTTTATGCCAAACTAGGACAGTTTGACTGAAACATGACTTATTACCAAACCCAAAGCATCCTAGGAAGTAGTGTGTGGTTTGTTTCGTTTTCTGTGAGTATCCGGCAGCCTTTACTTAATCATTTTATTAATGATTTTCAATCGTTTAGTTTAGAGATACAGCGCGGAAACAGGCCCTTCGTGCCACCGAGTCCGCACCGACCAATGGTCCCCGCACACTAACACTATCCTACATACACAATTGCTTTTACATTTATATCAAGCCAAATAACTTGTAAACCTGTACGTCTTTGGAGTGAGGGAGAAAAACGAAGATCTTGGAGAAAACCGACGCAGGTCACAGGGAGAACGTACTAACTCCATACAGACAAGCACCCATAGTCAGGATCGAACCTGGGTTTCTGCCGCTGTAAGGCAGTAACTCTACTGCTACACCACCGTGCCACCCTGCGCATTCAGAGTACAACTTAATAGTTCATTGATTTACAACTAATATTTTCATGCAGATCTAGATTTATCTGTTGCCATGTGCACAATGGCCACTGGTGGGACAAACTTTTGATATATGTTCATGCTCCAAACAACACTTGCTCTTTGCATTAATTTGTTTTTCTGCTTCAAATCTCATATGAATTATATTTTTAGCAACTTTCTCTTGGGAAATCAGTGGTGAGTAATGCCTCATTAATTGGACATCCTTGGTTAATGCTGCAGTCTAGTGCTAATGGAGAGAGAATGCCAAAGGTTCTGACCCAGATGCATTGAAGTGCTGGTAATTTATCTGCAAGTTCCCAAGGTATTTCTGTCCTTGTTCTTCATAGCAAACCTCATGAGGCACCTGGTGATATGGTGTCAGTGTGCTGCAGTGTATCCTGCAAATGGTGCTCCCTACAGTTGCGGCAATAAAGCAGTTGAATGTTACATTGGTTTATGAATCAAGCACTTTGAGTTTTATGCGGCTGCACTTGTCCAGGTGAAGTTTGTGCTCACTTGGGAGTGAATGAGCCCAGAACCCACGCTCTCACAAGTTTAGAAGAATGAGAGATGATCCCATTGAGTCGTACAAAATTCTTACCTGGCTTGCCAGGGTACTAGCAGAGTTGATGTTGCCCCTGGCTGGGGTCTAGAACCAGGAGCCACCGTCACAGAATTAAGGGGTTAGCTATTCAGTACCAAGATGAGGAGAAATTACTTCCGCCTGTGAGCCATGAACCATTGCAAATCTCTGGCTAAGAGGTTTGATGGAGGGTCAGTCACTGAGAGAGCGCTTGAGTGAATTTTGGATATCAATGATAAGTGAAGGACGCGTTAGAGAGGTAAAACATCTGCCGTGAAAGGGGCAGCACGGTGGCACAACAGTAGAGTTGCTGCCTTACAGCACCAGACGCCCGGGTTTGAGCCTGACTACGGGTGCTGTCTGTATGCAGTTTGTGCTTTCTCCCTGGGACTGCGTGGGTTTCCTCCGGGTGCTCCGGTTTCCTCCCTCATTCCAACGTCGTGCAGATTTGGCTCATCTGTAAATTGTCCCTAGTGTGTAGGACATGGAACTAGTTAATGGGTAATTGATGGTCAGTGTGGACTCGGAGGGCCGAAGGGCCTGTTTCCTTGCTGTATCTCTAAACTAAACTAAAATGATAGTGAATGGTGAAGCAGGTGTGAGGGTTGGTCCTAGTTCTTAATTCTGGATGTTGAAAGGACATTGTGGGGGGTGGAGGGGTGGGGCAATCAGAACTTTGATGTCAAAAAGTCCAGTTAACGATCAGTGATTACACCCAAGATGTTAATCTTTGGGGATCCAGTAGGAATAATGGGACCTCAGAAAGTCATTGTCTGTTTCATGAGAGTTGAGTGTTAACTGCTCGTTGTTAGCACAATTCGTTGTCCAAGTTGTTCAAAAGGGAGGGAGAGAGAAAACGGGGAATTACAGACTAGTTAGTCTAACGTCGGTAGTGGGGAAACTGCTAGAATTAGTTATTAAAGATGGGATAGCAGCACATTTGGAAAGTGGTGAAATCATTGGACAAAGTCAGCATGGATTTATGAAGGGTAAATCATGTCTGACGAATCTTATAGAATTTTTCGAGGATGTAACTAGTAGAGTGGATAAGGGAGAACCAGTGGGTGTGTTATATCTGGACTTTCAGAAGGCTTTCGACAAGGTCCCACATAAGAAATTAGTATACAAACTTAAAGCACACGGTATTGGGGGTTCAGTATTGATGTGGATAGAGAACTGGTTGGCAGACAGGAAGCAAAGAGTAGGAGTAAACGGGTCCTTTTCACAATGGCAGGCAGTGACTAGTGGGGTACCGCAAGGCTCAGTTCTGGGACCTCAGCTATTTACGATATATATTAATGATTCGGACGAGGGAATTGAATGCAACATCTCCAAGTTTGCGGATGACACGAAGCTGGGGGGCAGTGTTAGCTGTGAGGAGGATGCTAGGAGGCTGCAAGGTGACTAGGATAGGCTGGGTGAGTGGGCAAATGCATGGCAGATGCAGTATAATGTGGATAAATGTGAGGTTATCCACTTTGGTGGCAAAAACAGGAAAGTAGATTATTATCTGAATGGTGGCCGATTCGGAAAGGGGAAGATGCAACGAGACCTGGGTGTCATGGTACACCAGTCATTAAAAGTAGGCATGCAGGTGCAGCAGGCAGTGAAGAAGGTGAATGGTATGTTAGCATTCATAGCAAAAGGATTTCAGTATAGGAGCAGGGAGGTTCTGCTGTAGTTGTACAGGGTCTTGGTGAGACCACACCTGGAGTATTGCGTACAGTTTTGGTCTCCTAATCGGAGGAAAGACATTCTTGCCCTAGAGGGAGTACAGAGAAGGTTCACCAGACTGATTCCTGGGATGTCAGGACTTTCATATGAAGAAAGACTGGATAGACTCGGTTTGTACTCGCTAGAATTTAGAAGATTGAGGGGGGATCTTATAGAAACTTACAAAATTCTTAAGGGGTTGGACAGGCTAGATGCAGGAAGATTGTTCCCGATGTTGGGGAAGTCCAGAACATGGGGTCACAGTTTAAGGATAAGGGGGAAATCTTTTAGGACCGAGATGAGGAAAACTTTTTTCACACAGAGTGGTGAATCTCTGGAATTCTCTCCCGCAGAAGGTAGTTGAGGCCAGTTCATTGGCTATATTTAAGAGGGAGTTAGATGTGCCCCTTGTGGCTAAAGGGATCAGGGGGTATGGAGAGAAGGCAGGTACAGGATACTGAGTTGGATGATAAGCCATGATCATATTGAATGGCGGTGCAGGCTCGAAGGGCCGAATGGCCTACTCCTGCACCCATTTTCTATGTTTCTATGTTTCAGTGCACGATCGTGGATCAATTGCAAACATCAAACAACAGCAAGGAAACATCAGTAAATTAGATTAGATTAGATTAGATTCCTTTATTGTCATTTAGACCTTTCGGCCTGAACGAAATTATGTTGCCTGCAGTCATACACAGAACCAATAAAAACAAAACATACAATAAACACAAATTAAACATCCACCATAGTGAGTTCACCAAGCACATCCTCACTGTGATGGAGGCAAAGTCTTAGTCTCCGTCTCTTCCCTCCTTGTTCTCCCTCTGCGCTGAGGCGATCGATTCAGGCCGGAGATGCCGCCCTCCAGTCCAGCGGACCTCCGTGGTGATGTCGCCGCCCCCGAAAGCCGGAACGCCGTCTCCAGCTCCAGGCCGCTGCCCCAGCTCCGGGGTCCCGCAGTCTCCGCTCCAGGCTGCTGCCCCAGCTCCGGGTCCCGCAGTCTCCATTCCAGGCCACTGCCCCAGCTCCGGGTCCCGCAGTCTCCGCTCCGGGTCCCGCAGTCTCCGCTCCAGGCCGCCGCCGAAAGCCAGAACGCCGCACCAGCAAGTCGGGCCACCGCCGCCCCAGCCCCGAAGACGGCCAGCCTCTCGTTGGTAAGTCCTGGCTGGCTCTGCCTCCGGAGCCTCGGGGTCGGTCGCAGGTTGGAGGCCGCCAGCTCCGCCATTAGGCTTCAGCGCAGATGGAGGCAGAGAAGGGGGATACGACACACGAAAAAGTCGCATTCCCCCGAAGGAAGAGACAGAGAACATGTTTCACCCCCCCCCCCAACACAACCTAACAAACTAAAACTTAACCAAAACAAGACAAAAAAAACAACAGAAAAAAGTAAATGGCAGGGTTATTCCATTCTCCACACAGTCCTGAGGTACAAGCCACCAAGCATCATTGGTAGGTAATACGCTCTCATTCAATGATTCAATGAGTCAATAATATGTTATTGTCACAAGTAGCTAGGTACAGTGAAATGCTTTGTTTTGCATACAACCTGGTTAAATTATACAACACCCGAGGGTCGGCACGTTTCTGCATCAACAAAGACAGCAGCAATCAGACTAAAAATAGTGGACTGGCTGCATATTCCCAATAAACATGGTTCCATGTTGCTGCTGCACTGACACACACAGATCGCTGGATGCTTGGACTGCACCTCCATCGTCTGGATCCCAGCATGAAGAAGTTGGCATGCCACAGGACCCAACAGGATCCGTTTCCTCATTGTGTAAAATGGCACTTCCTGACCAAGTCATGGCTTGTCGACCTCCACACTAGAAGCTCACCTCAGGTGCGGCCTCATCCACACCCTTTATGGCGGTTCTCCCTTGACATCCCAACCCCAAACCCCACATCTGCCCACTCTGGAACGTCTTGACGTACATTGGTTGGTCGTTTGGCATGGCCTGTTTGTGTTTGTTATTGTCTACGAGTATTTAGTTGTGAAATAGAACAATGTACAATTTTCCCATTGAAAGTTAACGCCAGGGGGTGGCAGTGGTTCATTAGTGACATTCGCCTTCACACCACATGTGTAAAGTCACAATGAAATACTTTGGAGAGACAATTGTCGTTTCCAGACATAAATTCACAAAGCACTGTAGTCTGGATCGCACTTATAAAACAATACAAATAGAAAGAGCCCTTGGGAGACTTGACCACTTATACTAATTAGTTGTAACAACATCTAAACTATGTTCCTTCAGCACCATTATGACTCTGATAGATTTTACCTCTGGTTTCGGGTCTCATCAACAGTACTCCTTAGAAGCGATTCTTCATGACAAGCTGCAGATGTCAGACGACAGCATTTGCTAAAGTCCTCAAAAATGTCTTGAGTCAATCCTTGGATGCATTATTTCTCAGAGACTGAAATCTATGAACTAAGTCTCTACTGAGATCTGATCCAAAACTTACTGAATGAACTGCATCCAAGTAAAACTCCAAATACTTCCTTTCACCTTAAAATGTTGCCACTAATTTTCAGAAACAATTGGCTGCATGTAGGATGATAAGCCAACAATATTTCTCAAGTCCTTCATTTCACAAATGCAGCTTTCCTATGGAGCCAATATCTATTTAGATCCTTCTCAGAGGTGGATCCCCAGGGCACTTTCCTTTGTTGCAAAGAAGCTCTATAATGTTCCTATAATTTAAGATGCCTGTCAATGTCTGGGCTGAAGCACACAGATGTAATTGGACAATTAGCGGTGCAATTGTAAGATAGGTCCAGGCAGTGCGGTTAGATTTTTGCCTTTGATCTTCACAATTCAAATTTCTGCTCAAACTAGTAGTTTCTCTCACGCACTTTTTCCCTTATCCTCAGTCACAAGAGAAGGTCATGAGATCCTCTTGTACATTCATTCAAACTGGCACCGGCATGTGTAAGAGAAAACCTAACAAAGCTACAGTAAGTATGGGGATATTTCTGCAAATAGTTGAACATGATATATCAAAACACCAATAGGAATAGATTGTTCTATGAAATATTCTTATTTTTTGCTAAGACCTCACAATGTGGGTTGAGATTGCCGTGCTTGTTGTTATTGCGAACTTTACACGCCGCAGTAAGGTGAGAGGCACAAGGGAATCAAGGGAAATGGAGTTTGAGTTATCTGGAGGCACTGAAAATAGGATGTCCTATACCACGGAGGAGAAGTGCAGAGAATAGAAGTATGGGACCTATCCATGTGGAGTGCCAGTGGGCTGCTGCACTATAATGTGTGCCATTGTAATGAGCAGTTCCCCCGACTTTGCTCCAACAGAGACAGTGTATGAGCAACGAGAATATCTCAACACCCAAGGAACTGCAGATGCTGGAATCTTGAGCAAAACACAAAGTGCTGAAGTAACTCAGCAGGTCAGGTTGAAAAGGACATATAGGAGATGTTTCGGGTCGGAACCCTTCTTCAGACTGATTATATAACGGGGGGGAGAAAGCTGGAAAAGAGATGGGAACAAGATAAAGCCTGGCAAGTGGTAGATGGATACAGGTGAGGAGGGGGTGGGTTGATTGTCATGAGGGTGGACAAAACCTAGAGATGAAAAGGAGACAAAAGGGATGTCAGATAAAGAGAGAAGTGGGTGAAATGTAAAGCCAGAGGGAGGGATAGAGGTGGAATGGCAATAGGGGTTGCGTACTGACGTGGAAATTGTATTAGATGTGCAGGTGTGACTTCCTCTGGGAAACTGCTCCCTTTTCTGGAGAGATGCACATTGAAACAGAAAAGATCATAACTACGTTTCACTTTGCCCAAAGTTTACGTTCAATTGCATAGCCGTCAAATCAAAGATTGAATTTGTGGACCTATGTGTGCTTACTCCAAACCTGACAGGAATGTAGACAATAAGAATGAAGAAACAATTTCTGGAAGGATGCAAGCAGGATATTATTGGTTAACAAAACCTTTATCCAGCTTCACTTGAACATTGTGATCACTTGGATGGTGCAGCAGTAGAATTGCTGCCTTGCAACGCTTGCAGTGCCGGAGACCCGGGTTTGATCCGACTATAGGTGCTGTCTGTACATAGTTTGTACGTTCTCCCATGGATTTTCTCCGACATCTTCGGTTTCGTCCCACACTCCAAAGACGTACAGGTTTGTAGGTGAATTGGCTTTGATAAGTGTAAATTGTCCCTCGTGTGTGTAGGATAGTATTAGTGTGCAGGGATCGCTGGTCGGTGCAGACTCGGTGGGCCGAAGGGCCTGTTTCCATGCTGTATCTCTAAACTAAGCTAAAGGATGAGCAAAGAAGGTAGGCACGGGTGTGGTGGGCCAAAATGCCTGTTTCTGTGCTGCACAACTTTGACCTTTTGACTCTATTGCCAGCAGTTTCATTTTGACCAGAAGCAACTCCGCTAAACTTGATTGCAGCCGCGAAATTCCCTGAAATGTCGCCACAGTCATTCCCTGTAGGTAAGCTGCCAACTTTAACTTTGACAGATTGAGCAGTGTCTTCCATATGTGATAGATCCTTGTCTGGTTTGGATACTCTGCCAGGAATGAGGTTAACACACAAGAATCTTACTGATTCAACAACTAAAAATGTTCCAATGTTGAAAAAAACAAAGTGGTCACCTCTTCTCAGAAGTGCAAGGCATTGGGAATTCTTTGATAAGGATCCAATTCCCATGGTTTCCATTGTGCAGTGTTGATAACCACATCAGGAGAGGCATACTTGATCTCATCTTTCCGTAACACACTATTCTCTGCTTCCCATAGTACACCTTCTTAAGCCTGAAGCACCAAAGGGAAATGGCAAAACCATTATCTCTAAGTCTGGATGGCAAAGGTAGATGGGGAACTGGGAGGGACTGGGGGTGCATATTGGAGAAGAGAAGACAGTGGGTTGTGGATGATGTTTGAAAGAGAAAGGTGTTAGTCAGTGGGTAGAGTGCGTCAGATCAGTGTATCAGGGTGCGGAGCAGATCCTGTTTGGCTGAGGGTAGTCAAAGTTTCCACTTCGTTCCAGCAATGGGGCGTCCAGAACTGCATGCAATATTCCAAATGCGGCCTAACCAAAGTCCTATGGAGCTGCATCCTGACTTGTATACTCAATGCCCCCAGCAATGGTGAAGATTAGGCAGTGCTGTGTGGCAATTGAATAACAGCTGACTTCCCTCACTTGGAGGTGGTTACAAACTGTGCACATGTAGCCATTGTGGCACCAGGGATCTACTCTCGTCAACACAAAGCGCTTCCGCTCCATTAAGAAGGGTCTCGGCCCGAAACGTCACCCATTCCTTCTCTCCAGGGATGCTGCTTGTCCCGCTGAGTTACTCCAGCATTTGGTGTCAATCTCCGATTTAAACCAGCGTCTGCAGTTCTTTCCCACACATTTCCTCCACTCCATTATTGTCCAGCTGCTCAGCCGTATCATTGAAAGGTTCGTGCAGTCTCGCAGGCAGCTGTCACCGCGCCTCCCTCCCTCAATGACCGGCCCACCATCCTCCCAGGGCACCCTCCCAACCACCCCGCCCTTCCGCCAACATTAGATGAAGCCTTTGAAAGGTTTCAATACAGAAATTCAGGGAAAGTTATTCCCTCTGGCCATTGAACCGGTACCTAGGGAGTTCATGCAAGGTCATCATCAACATGAAGGAAAATCATTTTCCAGAAATATTTTAGGATGTAAACACCCTACCAAGGAGAATGGACTGCAGTAACGTTTAAAGGCAGAACAGATAAACATATGAGATTGCTATGTAATTATAGGAAAAGAAGACCGAGGTTAAATCAATTGTATAAATGCAATGAGCTAAATGTCTTCTTCTGTGCAGTAAAGTATGACCGTGAAGGAAGGCAAGCTATCGGGCATTTCAGGTTGCATTACGCAAGATGAAGTCAGTGCTAATAATTAATGACTTTGTGGGCCCAGTTAATTTGACAGCCATCCCAGCCACGCTCAAATTATCAGGAGGGGAATATTATTTAAAGTCTGCTTGCTGATGTTATGAGGTGTCTACACATACGTGCCCATTGTAAATTCAAAATAGCGGCAGATGCTACCAATTTTAAGTCTGCCAAAATATTATAGCAAGCAGATTTTATATAGTGCCCATCGGAACCTAAGGAATATCACAGCCAATGAAAGCTTTTTTGGCAACTTATTTGATACCACTCTACGGTGCTGTTCTTCGAGCTCTTGATCTCGGGAGATTGTATTTCCTGCCTTACCTTTCCAAGTATTTAAAAGGCCTTTGCTTTACTGTTACATTTGGGCCCAAAACCATTCTATGGACCATATCTTCAAACAAGCAGTCAGATTAAGTAGAATTTAGGATTAAGGGAGGGACAGGCACTTTGCTTGGGTTATACTTAATTTAGTTTAGTTTAGAGATACAGCGCGGAAACAGGCCCTTCGGCCCACCGAGTCGGCGCCGACCAGCGATCCCCGTACACTAACACTATCCTACACACCAGGGACAATTTACAATTGTACTAGGTCAATTGGCCAATAAACCTGTACGTCTTTGGAGTGTGGGAGGAATCCGGAGCTCCCGGAAAAAAACCCGTGTGGGTGACAGGGGGAATGTACAAAACCCTTACAGCCAGCACCCATAATCAGAATCGAACCCGGGTCTCTGGCGTTGTAAGGCAGAACTGCACTGCTCCGCGATTATGCCACCCTGTGAGAAAATAGAGTGGGTCCCTCAATAGTCAGCAGGAATCTGAGCCACAGATTTGTGAGCAAAATACAGAATGATGTTAGACACATAGCATTAGAATAATGGGATTGCAAATTTCCCCCCAAATTCATGAAATTGACTTAATGCAAGGGGTTAAGATGGAAGGGAATTTGTTACATGCAACCAAGTTTTCTGAGATCACATGCAGAGTCCTATTAAGAAGGGGAAATACTCAACCTTATCCTGGGAAATGAAGCTGGGCAAATGGTGGAAGAGTCAGTGGGGGACACTTTAGGAATGGTGATCATAACCCTCTACATTTCAAGAAAATTATGGGAGGTTGATCCACAAGTATTGCGTCAGGAGAAGGCTGATTTCTGTAGGGTAAGAGAGGACCCGGCTAAAGCTGCAAACAAATAAACTGCTGGAGAAATTCTGCAGGTCAAGAGGCATCTGAAGTGCAACAGTGCTGAGAACTATATTCTGCACTCGGTATCTTCCCCTTTGCTCTACCTATGGTACTTGAGTTTGACTTTATTATCTATGTATATTATTATCTGATTGGATAGCATGCAAAACAAAGCTTATCACTACACTTGGTACACATCTCAATTATAAAAACCTAAAACCTAAATTTGCAGGGGTGGGGGGGGGGGGGGGGGGGGGGGGGGGGGGGGGTGGGGGTTGTTGGTGGGGTGGGTGGGGGGCAAGTGGGGGGAAAGGCATGTTGGCATTTCCAGTCAAAGCCCTGCTTCAGGATTGAAAGTGTAGGGAGAAGATAGCCAGTATGTAGAAGTGAGAGGGAGGGATGAGATAGCAGCTGGTTTTTGACCATCAGAAGCTGAAGAAGAGGGAAAATGGCAGAGGAAGCAGGGTGGAAGAGGGGGAGAGTGGAAACTGGGATATCTTCAAAGCACGTACCACCAGGTTCAAGAACAGCTTCGTCCCTGCTGTCAGCTTCTTGTTTTGTTAAAAAAAAAAACAGAATTTAAAATTCAGGTGGTAATTAAGAAGAGGTGACCCGAAACATCATCTGTCCTTGATTTCCAAGATGCTGCCTGACCCGCTGAGTTACACCAGCACTTTATGTCCTTTTGTGTATTAACCAGCATCTGCAGTTCCTTGTTTCTTCAATTAAGAAGATCAGTTCATGGGCAAAAATAAAGTCCTTATTGCATATGATTCCACCTTTACAATATACTACATTCTGAAAGTTATAAATGAAAATTGAGTTTCTTTCATTGAGATATCTTGAGATGGCTAGAGATACTGTATGCTAAAGTTATTTCTCTGTTCTAGCTATCTGGGAGTAATTCTATAATGTGAGATATAGAACATGAAAACATGATATGAATAACTCTTCCTGGATTTCCTGTGTCCTTTGACCTCAAAGTGTTGCTTCATTCATAAAAAATGAATTACATTTACCCAGACGGTTTCCTAACATGTGCTTTCAGAAGACAAAATGTAAAAAATCTCCCTCTAGCTCACAAGGACATGAGTGAATTGAAGGAACATATGATGGCAGAGACATGAGAGATAAAGTGATGATTAGTTGTCAAATCTCTGAAGTGAACAGGTAGCTGAATTACGGCATCATAGCATCACAACTGCTCATCTGGTTTAAAGTGATACATTAAATGTCAAATTATTCACTGAAAAATAATCTGTAAATTAACAGATATTTACACTGTTACTGACAGAGAATTTCATACAAATTGTTCATCTTAAATCAGGTTGATGAGGTTAAACTAATCAAATGTGATTGTTATTATAGAACATAGAACAGTCCAGACACAAAAGTACTGGGGTAACTTAAAGGGTAATATTTGAGGTCGGGACCCTTCTTTGGAGCGAAACAAGAGTCTCGCCCTGATTTATCATCAATCCATGTTCTCCAGAGATGCTGTCTGAGCCGCTGAGTTACTCAAGCACGTTGTGTCTTTTTGTGTCGACATGGTAGAGTACAGCACAGGAAAATGACCTACAGTCCAGAATGGCCGTGCCGAAATGGATGCCAAGTTAAACTAATCTTCTCTGCCTGCACGTGATCCATACCACTCCATTCCCTGCATATCCATGTGTCTAGATAAAAGCCTCTAGAAACACCACTATCATATCTGCCTCCATCACTGCCCCCTGGCTGCGCATTCCAGGCACCTATCACTCTCTGTGTAAAAAAAATTGAAAAATGTTTTTCTCATCTCGGTCCTAAAGGATTTCCTCTCTATCCTCAAACTGTGACCCCTTGTCCTGGACTTCCCCAACATCGGGAACAATCTTCCTGCATCTAGCCTGTCCAACCCCTTAAGAATTTTGTACGTTTCTATAAGATCCCCCCTCAATCTCCTAAATTCTAGCGAGTACAAGCCGAGTCTATCCAGTCTTTCTTCATACGAAAGTCCTGACATCCCAGATATCCTCTAGTCGTTGACATTTTGATCCAGGGGGAAAAGGCTCTGACTGTTTACCCTGTCTATGCCATACCCTGTCTATGCCTCCCATCGTGTACACTGCTGTGATGTCCTCCTCGCTCTCCCCCTTTCCATCAGCCTCCGATGCTCCAGAGAAAACCACCCAAGTTTGCCCAACTTCTCCATGTAGAAAATACCCTCTAATCCAGGTAGCATCCTGGTAAACCTTTTCTCCACCCTCTCCAAAGCCCCCACATCATTCTTGAAATGTGTCCTATGAAGCTGCAAGATGACTCTTTTATTGAACGCCCTTTTGGTAAACTTTAATTCCAGTGATTGGAGATGGTGGTCTTATGGTTCTGTGATTCCAGTGAGGAAAAAGGATAGCACCATAGGATAACATACATAGAACAGTACAGCACAAGAACAGGCCCTTGTTTAATAGTTATGCCTCTGGGTTAAGATGTGCGGAGTGAAACAAGCCCAAGTGCTTTCTGAGAAAGGTGGTGGTAGTGAAAATCAAGGGTGAGTTATGGCTGTGAAATCTTGTGAAAAGATCAAGGCTATATTGACAGGCACATGTGTCCACCCTTTACATTTATGGACCATTGAATGGATGAGCAGTGACATATACCCAACGCCCACTCAAAAATAAATGAATGCTTTCAGAGGTTGACATTCATGGAATAATTGGTTCAGTCAGTGAGGGCAACAACCTCAGAAACACCCATGAGCTCAGAAGGTAAGTAACGCCTAATCTTGTCAATAATCTGAACAGCTCCAGCTGCGTAAGATGGCACCAGATACCGCCAGCCGCCAGCCTTCAACCTTGAATGAAAGAACTAAACTGTTGCTCCTTCCTCTCTGGATATTGATGCTGCCCTTCAGTGACATCACCCCCAAAACGCACCAGTTTCCTTATGGTTGTTGACAACACTCAGTCACACCTCATGACCACTTCTCTCAACTCCGACTTGTTGTGTAGTTCGTCCAATATCCAATCCATCATATTCGGAAGTCTGGCTAAAAATTGGGAAAGATCAAAGCTTTAATCTGTAGCCACTTCCACAAACTCCGTTCACTGGACTCTAACTTCATTCCCATGAAAGATCTACTTTCCCGGATTAAAGAACAGAAATACACTGTTTTACCACTCTCAATAAACTTTGTTAAGAAACGTAAATTCACAACGGATTTTCCAATTGGACATTGTATTGAAGTGTTTCAATAACTAATTCACAAAATGACTTTCTTAATGTCAAATATGTACCATTGATGTTTATTCCTCTTCAGAACAACAGCAATTCAACAACTTCATCTTCAGTGGGGCCTGGACCCGAGGTGCTGTCAGTTTGCTAATGAGGTTGCGACTGGCAAGATGTTACCAGTTACTGCGACCTGAAAGCAGGGTGTGGATAATATTGGCTGTGGCACTGGCAATCATGGTGACTTGGTTCGATTGTATGACTGATTCCTTCTGAACTGCTGCTAGAAGTTTATAGAACACTGGTGCACAAGGAATATTACCTAGACTGTTTAATTTATGCCTCTATTGCATTGGTGGGTGGCCAGAGTAAGTCTGGGGGGGGTTTCATGGCTTGCAGGCTTCTTCGGGTCCATCATCTGAAGAAGGGTCTCGACCCGAAACGTTACCCATTCCTTCTCTCCGGAGATGCTGCCAGAGCCGCTGAGTTACACCTGCATTTTGTGTCAATCTTCGGTTGAAACCAGCATCTGGGGTTCCGTCCTGCACATCACATCCATGCGAACGTATCCATCTTTATGAACTGAAAGGAATTCTGACCCGTCAACATGAAGGCAAGTGCAAACAACCTCAGGAGGGCCGACTGTGTTTTTCCTGGCAGTGAGCAAGACTATGTTGTGGGGCTGTCATCTGCACCACCTCTGTTTGTCCTGGCACAAGAAGTGAACGGTTAGCTTTTGACTGATGAATTATCCACAGGGACTCTGGTCTGGACCTCACGCACACAAGACTTACAATGGAATCAAAACAGAAAATGCTGGTGTTAACTTTGTGTTTTCCTCTCTGTATTTGCTGCCTGACTCGATGAATCTTTTTATTTTAGATTTCCAGCTGTAAATTCCCACTTTAATTTTAATTGACAACAGAAGCTAGACTACCAGAATGAATCTTACACAACACACCGTGTGCCCCTGCTAGATGTCTCTCTAGCAGCACCACCCTGGGTGTGCATGGCAGTGCTCAGCGGAGTGAAGGTCATCACCAAAGATAGACGCAAAATGCTGGAGCAACTCAGCAGGTCAGGCAGCATCTCTGGAGAAAAGGAATAGGAAACGTTTCGGCTCGAGACCCTTCTTCAGCCTAGAGTCATGGGAGAGGGAAACTTGAGATATGTAAAGAACAAATAAATGAAAGGTATGCAAATGGAGAAATCAAAGGCAGCAATGACGAGCAAGGAAAGGCGGAGCCCACAATGGTGAAGAGCAGTTTTTGTGACAAACCTATGTCAACCGCATGGTGACAGACAGACCACCACATACAACAATAAGGTACAGTACAATAAGAAGGAAGGACGGTACCCCAGGGGGTATGAGTGGTGCAAAAGAAAGTGCAAAGTGATTAGTGCAAATTCAAATATCTGATGGGTGAGACAAAATAGAAAGAAAGGAAGTCAAACCAGGTAAATTGTACTTTTCCTTAGCCCAGTGTTCTGAGCAGTTTAATTGTGTAGATATTAAGTGGTGGATACATTTGCAGAATAAGATTGGGAATAGATTTTGCTGTTTTTGTTTGATGTTGTGTTTGTGTTGACACCAGGTTAGGATTGCAGGACTATTGGAGAACAGAAAGAGCCGATTGAAGAACAGTTATGGTTCTCCAATAGTCCAACAGTCACTGTAACTAACACAGTGCCAACAAGTTGTTTCTTTCAGTGGGTGTTTCTGCACCATCAGCACTCCTGTGGCAAACACCATGTGGAGAAATAGTGACAGTCAAGACGTTACCAACTCCTGTCTAGTCTGGAGATACAAGGTGGACACAGGCCCTTCAACCCACCGAACAAACCCGACCAGCAACCACCCGTAAACTTGTTCTATCCTACGCACTTGGGACAATTAGCAGAGGCCAATTAACCTACAAACCTGCACGTCTTTCGAACGTAGATGGAAACCGGGCCACCCGGAGAAAACTCATGTGGTCACAAGGTGAACGTACAAACTCCACACAGTTAGCACCCGGGGTCAGGGTCGAACCCAGGCCTCTGGCATTGTAAAGCAGCAATTCTACCACTGCGCCACACGTATTCTTTTGAATAAAGGTATAAATTCAACACTCCTGCTGACAAGTATAGTATGCTCATTTAATTCTCTTTTGCACCAGAAGGAAAATAAAACATTGAGCAGCAACAGGGCACAAAGTGCTGGAGTAACTCAGCAGGTCAGGCTGCATCTCTGGAAATGATGTTACAGACTGAGACCCTTCTGTGCGAGATGTCTTGGATGTGCGTGGGAAGGGACTGGACAAGGAGGAGAGGAAGGAATCGAGGTATGTGGAGATGAGTTCAGTGGGGCAGGAGCAGGCAGAGATGAAGGGTCTGCCCATGCAGTCCCGTTTGTGGATTTTGGGGAGGAGAAGGGGGCAGTGCGGGGCAGGGGAACATTAACGTTGGAGGCTGTGGAGCAGAGATGGCCAGAGGCGCTGAGATCAGACACTGTTTGAGAGATGATGGCCTGGTGTTTGTTGGTGGGGTGATGGTCAATGGGCAGGTAAGAGGAAGCATCCGAGAGCTTTTGCAATTGCAATTGCTGCTGTGTTCTGCTCTTTGCCATTTGCATGGCTTTAAAATCTTCTTATTTCTTGCTTAAAGCCTCGTCACCCACCAGCCCTGGATTAAGAGACTACAGCACGGAGAAAATATTGTTTTTCACTTCAACACTAGGAATGATGCTAATCCACTCGCTATTGACCACATGGTCAGCTAATGTGCTTTACATCCCTGTTGGAAATCGTTCAGTACAGTGAGCTCCTAAAAAGTAATTTGATCTTTAAAGTGCATGTGTATGCCATATGTAAAAACCAGAACCTGAAATAAAACCAATGAATGACATGTTACACAACAATGTGAATCAGGAATGTGCTAATAACCTGTTAAACTATCACCTTGCCCCTTCGGAGTTTTAGAGCCAAATTCCCCGAGTTAGTTCACATGGGAGGTCACTGGAAATATCTATGGGAGCTTAACGCACAAGTACTTTTGGACATGATTCGACAGGAGACTAGTAATGATGTATGTATTGCCTTTATGATTAATTTAACGACTCATGGTTATACAAATCCAGAATCCAAGGCCCTGAAAGTTAATTTTCCTCTTATTTCCTGACATCTGTTTCTTAGTGAATTATGTAAGAAATAATTTTGGTTTCTCCTCATTTCTTCTTGCAAATGGGGAGTTAATTCAGTAACCCACTCGTTTTGGCCATCCCAGTGGATTAACAGTGTGCATACTTGCCTTGGCTTTTCATAACCTAACGCTCCAGACATTTATTGCACATTTTTCTGTGCATCAGAAAATGCACCAATGCTCTTGCTCCTTCTCCCTGGCCTTGTATTGACCCGATGTGCTCCCTTCGGCCTTAAACGAACTCTGTATCGTCTGATATTGACAATGATTCAATTGCTCTTCATTTGCATTGATTCCTCTCTTAATTTTGGTGTTGAACCTCCTCCCGTCTGCGTATCTCAATGAAAATGATCCCAATTCCTTGTTTTTTTGCTCCAACCTCATCATCTACAAGACAGCTTCTTTATAGCGAGCAATTTAAATAAATCATTTTTTTCTTTCAAATAATCTTCAGCAACAGCAAGAGACAATATCCCAGGCAGCTGCCAATATTTGTTACAGGTTGATATTAGACATCCCTTTGACAATGTGCTGGCCAGTCTTGTGAAAGACTCGAACTCCAAATTCAAAGATGTGTCCTACAAAAGATAAAAGTGCTGGAGTAACTCAGAGGATCGGGCACCAGCACTGGAGATCGTGTTGAGGTGATGTTTCGGGTCGGGTCCCTTCTTCCGAGTCTGAAGAAAAGACCCAACCTGAAATGCCACCTATCTATGTTCTTTAGTGATGTTGCCTGACCCTCTGCGTTACTCCAGCACTTTGTGTTTTTTTTTTTGTAAACCAGCATCTACAGTTCCTAGTTTGTACATGTGTCTGTCCTAATCTTGGCTGTGCCATAGCATAAACCACAGGAAACAATTTCCTGTCCTGGTACTCCTGAAGACCTTGTAATTGATAAAATCCTAGTTGCGACACTTAGTAAAGAGTGCAACACAATAAAACAATGCATGGTATACCGCACAGATCAGACAGCATCTGTGAAGACAGAAATATATTTCATCTTTCATCATCTTTTATTACTACGTGGAGGTGGTACGGTATATTCATTTAAGATCTTAACTAGATAAAAATGTGCTATTTTTGTGAACCCACACTGTCTAACCATCCTGATAGTGATCTCATAGACTATCCAGACAGATGAGTCAAATTAAATTGTATCTGATATCCTTCACTAACCTATCAACCAGATAGTTTTAAAATAGCTTATCCCCATGGCATCCTTGTCTTCACCACGTCCTGATATTTCCTATGTTCTATCCATCACCCTGCCCTCTCTGCAACTTAAAATTAATTCATTTTCTCTCTTTCCCATTTCTGAAACAATAACTCCACTTTATTCCTCTTTCCACGGATGCTGACTGACATGCTGCGTGTTTCCAGCATTTTGTTGCATTGCCTGTTATTATTGCAAAAAAACATCTACTGGTAACTTTATTTCACACATGAATGACAAATAGTGCATGTAGTAAGCAATGTTCTGTGTCCTCATACGCTAAATATAATGAATCCTGGTTCTTCTGACTTCAACCAAACGTCCCTTAAGGGCCTGCCCCACTTTGACGGCCTAATCCTCGAGTTCTGGCGAGTTTGCCCTCGACTCAGACGCGCAGCATGGTCGACACAAGGTCGTAGGAGGTCTTCGTAACTCTCCTTCATGCTCGAGAGTGGTCTCCGCCTACTCGAGGCCTCAGCTAGGTTGCGGCGTTTTTTCCATTTGTTAAAAAATGCCCGCGAGTAAAAAAAGGTCGCCATGGAAAAAATTGATACTTTTTTTACTCGTAGGTTTAGTCATGGTAGGTCATAGTAGGTCGGCATGTTAGTTGTAGGTAATCGAGGGTAGTCATAGAAAGTCTTTATCATAGTCGAAGAAAAGTTGAAGGGAGGTCGAAGGAGATCGTCTTCACTCTCCACTATTTGGTGTCCAATTTTCCTGAAGTTAGTTGTAGCTAGTCGAAGCTGGTCTTCAACATAGTTGAAGGAGGTCTTCTAATTAGTCGAAGGAGGTCTTCAACATGTCAATTTTTCAAACTCTCCTAAACTCATCAATTAGGTTGCCCAAGTGGGACAGCCCCGTTAGTTTATAGACTTCACTATCTGTCTGCATCACTGAGTCTGCATTTAACTGCCCGTTTCCATGGATTCTCGGATCCAAAGATCTGTTAAAGTGACTGAAAGGAATATCATCGACTGGTAATCGCCCATTATCATGATAGAGACGTTTGCAAATTACCTGCAGAAGCCGGTGGGTGGTTTATGGATCACTGTCTTTGGAGGAAATAAAATGAAAGCCCGACTCGCGGGGAGTATATTCATCTCAGTCGTTTATACTTACTAAAAAAAACACTTCTTACCGGTAGCTGTTTCCTCCCACATCATTCAATGGAAAATGTATTGTATTGTGACTTGAGAGAAACAACAGCTGGTGAAGGGTGTCAGAGGAGGCATGGGGAAAGGATCAGAGGGAGAATGAGGAGTTTGGAAAACATCAAGGAAACAGTAATAAGATGTGTTGCTTATTTATTTACAGTCAAGGTATTGCATTCATAAAGATTCCTTTAATATGCATCTGCAGCTGCTCAGCTAAGCTACTGTAAGTTCCATAATAGCACCTCACAAGCTCACAATCTTCACCACCAAGGACAATAAGGAGACGAGTACGTGCAGGTTCCCTTCAAGTCACAGAGCATTCGGACTTGGAAATATATTGCCATCTTTTCATCGTCACTGAATTTAAATCCTGAAACTTCCTAACTAGCAGCATTGTGGAAGCACCTTCACAGGGAAGACAGCAATGTTTTCATGGAAACAGCGCGCCACCATTTTCTCATTGGCAATTCAGGTATTTAACAATTTGAGCACAAGGGATTCCAAATTTCTGCACTTGTTGATAAACAAGTCGAGATTGCCCTCTGTTAGAGCAAGCGTTCCCTGGGAGAATCAGCTCTCAGACAAGGCACAAGGTTGAATCAGGTGAGTGGATCTGAGACTCCATTGACCTCAATGATCCACATAATGCCAAGGGTGAATTTAAGATACAGAGGCACAGAGACTGCAGATGCTGGAATCCGGGGCAAAAAACAAAGGGCTGGAGGAACTCAGCGGGTCGGGCAGCGTGTGTGGGAGGAATGGACTAGTTATGTGGGTTTGGAACCTTTGCCAATCTTTAACTTCATTCTGCTCAGGATCATATCATTTTGCCCCAGCGTTTTAAAGGAGTATTAACACCTGCCCAAGGACAAAATATCTATTTGTACATTTAAAACCTATTTAAAAGTGGTAATGAATATGATCAAAATATTTCACGTTGAATCATGGATTTTTAGCAATTAAGTATTCAGCCTGAATAGTGTCGTATTGAGAATATTTTTTTTGGGAGGTGCATTTTGTTCTCCAAATAATCAACAGTTGGATTTGTAGAGTTCTTTATTCTTCATTACAAACTTGAACTGAAACAATCGGAAAGAGTGCTTTGACTAATAGAATCAGACAAAGGGTCCTCTCTCTTTCTGCCACAGAGCACAGCCAACACTCAGGCCAGAATGATTTCCTGTGCAGACTCCGAAGCCACTGAGTCGAGGCTGGGCGCGGCGGCTGCCCACTGACAGAGGGGAATAGTCCCCTGGCAAGGTCTTGCGCACTGCTCGATACTTCCCGGCTTCCTTTGGTTGGAATGTCCTGGGGATCATGTGACAACATCTCCCACATACACTGTGGGTGGTTAAGGCTTCCTGCCAGCAGTGGATGCTCTTGCAAGGCTCCAGTTGCATAAATTCCTCTTTCACCAGAGTGTGTCTGCCCTGACGTTAATGACCAAAAAGATGTTTCCTTCAGCAACTTATTTACAGTGCAAACGTATATTGAAGGGTTTATGACCAAGGTTCCACAGGGATAAGATGTTTAAGAAAGAACTGCAGATGCTGGAAAAATCGAAGGTAGACAAAAATGCTGGAGAAACTCAGTGGGTGAGGCAGCATCTATGGAACGAAGGAATAGGTGACGTTTTGGGTCGAGACCCTTCATCAGTCTGAAGAAGGGTTTCGACCCAAAACGTCACCTATTCCTTCGCTCCATAGATGCAATGCCTCACCCGCTGAGATTTAAAAAATCAAGTCAGCATTTTTGTCTACCATAACACAAGTTTAATTTGACACATTCACTATCAAGTTGGGAAGTATTAAAAAAGACGAGGATTTTCATTGAGCATCTTGTTCCCTAGGATTTTCAATGGACATTACAAAAAAGCTGTGATCTTGGATAATCAAAAGTAAGGCGATGACAGGACCCTCCTCAATGGCTCATGACTATTCACTAATTCACATATAACAGATACTAGGCATTATTTGTGCAAACAGGAATTTAGACATTGTACAAATAAGATGCCCATTTAAATCGGCTTTCTAATCATGTGGATCCGCCCTTGATTGATGTGACAGCTGGAACATGCCCTCAAATGCCGAGAAAAAACTTGGATAAAATGCGCCGTGAATGACACTTCATGTTTGTTAGATTACAATTAAAACTTATAATATGTGCTATTACTCCAGGATAAGCGCTCCTACCAAGAAAACCAAGCCCAAAGTCAAAGTACTATCTAACTAAATATACCTACTTATGCTAAGAACAATAACTAACTCCATATGCAATAAACAGCTACCTAAATGTTAACAAGCTCATTGAATAATAAAGAAATCATGTAGATGCAAGTATAAGTACGCTCCATTGTTTACTAAAATGCACACATGTTTATGCACATGTGCACACATGTACACAAACAGATGCAAGTACATACACAATATATACCTACACACAATACATACCTGCACATGCATTCACATACACCTGCACACATATGGAAAGCTGTGCACATGTATACACATTTCGTGACTGCACACAAGAAACAAAAACGTTGCTCAACTGTCCATGCACATGCACCTATGCAAACATAGAAATAAAAACATATGCATGAACACATGCACACATACAAACATACAGGCGTTCCGATCGCATGCCCACAGTGGCTCATGCTGCAGTGTATACCCAATGGTATTCATTGCGATACTTTGGCAGGGGGCAAAACCATTTTCCCTCCTAATGAACCAAAACTTAGTTTTTTTCAAATGAGGAATGAGGTTGTGAGATTTGCAGAACCTGGTAGCTGCTCCAGCATCCTGTAAATCCAGTTGCTGCAGTAACTCGGCAGGTTGAGCAGCATCTATGGAGGGGGCACTGATGTCTTGCGCCAGGACCGCGCACAAAATGGGTTGGCTGGGTAGTAGTTCATGCTGAAAGGCACTCAGAATGGAAAACAGTGAAAATAGCTTGAAAATAGACACGTGCTGTCCTTTGCCAATGGGGTTTTTTTTGTCTAAAATGATGTCTGCCCATGAAAAATGAATAAATTATTTTGGGTTTATGCATAAACTGGATACATTTTTTGTTTAGTATTAATTTTAAATGACTACTTACCATAGATGTATAAAAGAGGCAGAACCTCTTCCTGATATCTGTAATCCAAAAACATTCAAAATTGTCAAGAAATATTTACATATATTAAGAAATGTTTTAAATATTTTAAAAGTTTTATATAGACCCAATTGCTTGCTTGTAATCGAACATAATTGAGAACTATAAACATAAACAACACATAAATACCAGTGATCTATAATCCAAATGTATCTATTATCCAAATTCCAATCAACCCCACAAATTTCCGATTTGAGATCTTTTACTGCAATAAAGTCCAGGGTGACAATTCATTGTAAAGATTTAGTTCAATACTTTGCTACAAGTTCTCGCAAGCATCTTAAGCATTTTTATTCTGTACCGCCTAAAAAATAAAATTTAACAAAATGATCATCGTTGTTGACTCCGATCTTGTTAATCATTTTGCGGCGGGTTCTTGATGTGGGGCTAAAGGGTGGGGAGTGGCTTCCCTGGGGCACAGAGGTCACCAAGAAGGGAGCAGCAAGCTGAACCATAATTGCAGTGAGCAAAGTGTGGGCACTGAGTCACTGATTCACACAAATAAACAGCAATTTGTGGCACTACGATCACAAACCTGGAGCCAATCATCGACTTCTGCAAGAATTTCAAGTAATTGCTGCAATTGAGCACTTAAAGCAAATTGAACTCATTAACCAAAAGATATGGATGGTCATTAAAGATGTCGGATCTTTTTCACTGACAGCATTTATGTTTCACAAATCATTGGCCCAGCTTTGAAATTCCATGTTTTTTTTTAAAGTTCTGTTAAAAAAGAATGAATTCCTTTCTTTTCCTTTATTTTTGTTTGTCTTAATCTATTTTTTGTTTCCATCAGTTGTTAATTGCCCCCATATTTGAATTGCCCCATATATCTGTGTAAATTGCACTGCTCTATCAGTGTGTAAGTCCGAAATATCGGTGCATTTCATGAGTCCCTAAATTGCATGTGACCTGCACGCACACTCATGCTGCCAAGCATGCAGCAGTGGCATCAATTGTCACGTAACATGCTTTTGACTTCACCAGTGTAAGTCGCAGTGTGAACTGTCCTCTCTAAATAGCATGAGCTGCGATTGAAAAAGCTGTAAGATAGCCCACTTAAGAGCTCCTTAAAAGGACAGAGTGTGCACAGTTGGGTGGTTGACCAAGGAGGAGAGACAATGGATTCAGCTCTGATGCATCAAGGGAACAGGCCCCTCAGCATTTTGCTGATAATTCACTGCACTTCTACTTTGTTCCGATCCTCTTCCCAGTCAGATGGCACATAAAAGGCATGTGCTGTGTGCTGTGAGTCTTGCTAGAAATATTCCTACTTGACATTAACGAGAGCTCATCATAGACACAAAAAACATTGTGGGATGATTTCATTTGGAATTAAAGGGATGATATCATCAATACAGTATATTCTGAGGCCAGCGTTCTGTGGTATAGATTTAGAAGTAGACAGCATGTAAAATTATAATGGATCAGCATCCTGTGCCGGGTATAAACTTCGACAGTGGTAGATGTATTATCTGAATCTAGTTGCTTTCGAACCTTTCATGTTAGATTGCAAACATGTTTATTTAAATATCCAAGAAATCAAAACAGCTCCATATTAAACATTCAAGGCAAATATATCCTTAGATATATATAAATTGACTGAGCAGGAAAATGGCAGATTAATATGATGTCAAGAAATTCCTCTTTTTTTTTGTTTGAACTTTTAAAAATAAGCTTTAAAATGGAGGTCATGTTACATTTTGATGCCCATAGGACTGGATGTTGAGGGATTTGTGTGGTGCCTGCAAAGCACAGAAGTACAGGCACAGAAATGCAAACATCATGTTGTTTTTTATTGTGAATTGATTGGAGTAGACAGTGAGGAAGTCTGCAATTTGGTCTCTTGCTAAGGAAGGATGTACTTGGCTTGAAGAGGATATAATAGAGCATTGAGAGGTTGCCTCTTGTGATGAAGCATCCTGTGGTTCTTGAAATAACTGCAAATGTTAACTAACTGTAATTTGCTCGCTGTTGCCGTACAAGTTGGCGTAGGACTACACAAATGAAGGCATTTGAACTCTAACATCCACAGAAGCCTAATTAAAATGGAAATCCATTTAAAGTATTGACCCAGCCCCATCTCTCTTTTTCAGCTTTCTTTCCCCTACTCTAGTCAGTCTGGAGACTTGTCCTGACCCCAAATGTCATCTGTCCATTCCCTCCACAGATGCTGCCTGACCCACTGAGTTCATCCAGCACTTAGATTTTTTGCGCAATACATTTAAAGTAATCGCAAAGACAGCAATAAAACAAGAGGTGTAAATAATGGTTGAGAATTCCCCAAGAGTGATTAACTGGTCACACCTGGCCCCGTCCCATGTCGAAGTTAAAGATTATCTTTTGCAAATTTAGTCAACCATTTCCTGACTGAACTCATTCCTTTCTTAAAGGTGACAGAATATAATCTGCTGGAAGATCTCAGCAGGTCAGGCAGCATCTGTGGAAGTAAAGGGGTGGTTAGTCTTATGGATCAAGACCTGTATTGGGACTGAGAGTGTACAGGGGTGGTAGCCGGTGTAAAGAGGTGAGAGGGGCTGGTGGGTGCCAGGTGGAAGCAAATAAGGGACGGATGGTGGACAGATGGGGCTAGATGGGAGAGGGTGACAAGGGTTGAAAAGGTGAACAAAGGGAGGGAAACTCACGGGTGGATCAGTGAGCGAAGGAAAGAAACATAGGGAGTGTGCACTACCCAAAACGGGAAAATCCAATGCCTGAAGATGTAGCAAAGGTGCATTTACCTCTTAACCTCACTCTGACAACATTGCCAGTTATCGTAAGCACAACATTTTATGACCGCCCACTTGCATCAGGACAAAACCTTTATTAGAATAGGGCATGTAAAAGACTCTCGACCCAAAACATCACCCACTCCTTCTCTCCAGAGATGCTGCCTGTCCCGCTGAGTTACGGCAGCTTTTTGTGTCTATCTTTAGGAGTTTTCATTATGTGTGAGAAAAAAACATTTTCACATTTCCTCAGCTCAGCTTGGAATTAGCTGATTCCAAGAAATGTTCATATTCTGCGATTTGTTTTTGAAACCTTCGCAGTGATTGTCTGAAGGAGGCATGTGGTAGAAGATGTAAAGGTATTTCTTTATGGTGCAATGATGTAAGCAGTACTTCGCAAACCCAGTGCAGCTCAGTGTTATATACTGAAACAAATCTGGTTAAGCAATTTTGATCTATATTTTGAAATGTTCCCCTGTGTTCCATCATATTCCATGAACTATTTATTTTACTTCCTGTTCGTCTACTTCCTTTGCAGACTGGAACATAAAATGAAGGACAGGGAAAACTGCGAAGTATGATTACGTTTTTTTTACATGCGTTAACAAAGCTTAAGATACCTCAGCACTACTGTTGCACTGGTGCCATCGAGCTCCCAGGATCAACCCATGTTTAAAGACCCATTCAATCTACCTTTAGTCACTATCAATCCTCTGCTCCCATCTGCACAGGAGATTTCCAATCAATTACTGGACTGCTGGAAGTAGCAGGAATAGAGACCAAAATGTTTCCTCAGGGATGACTTGTACTTCCATACACCATGTTGAAAAATATTTTACAATGTGGCCGGGATGTATGGACTTAAGCAATGTAAAAAATATTTCAAAACCGTTTAAACATATGCCCATAAGTCTCCTCCAAAAAAACAACATCAAATGCAGGTATACATGAGAAGGAAGGCAAATGCTCTTTGGTCACACATTAAATGGTGTCAAATTCTTCTTCATGAAGCGAGATTAGGTCATTCAAAAGCATGATGTTGGCCAATGGTCTGAATCTGGTGAATTATGATGTACTTTCAGCCACCTCATAGTGCTTTGTATAGTACTTCATATTGATTAGTACGCGTGTCAGAAGTTACGGGGAGAAGGCAGGAGAATGGGGTCAGGAGGGAGAGATAGATCAGTCATGATTGAATGGTGGAGTAGACTTGATGGGTCGAATGGCCTAATTAGAAACATAGAAACATAGAAAATAGGTGCAGGAGTAGGCCATTCGGCCCTTCGAGCCTGCACCGCCATTCAATATGATCATGGCTGATCATCCAACTCAGTATCCTGTACCTGCCTTCTCTCCATACCCCCTGATCCCTTTAGCCACAAGGGCCACATCTAACTCCCTCTTAAATATAGCCAATGAACTGGCCTCAACTACCTTCTGCGGGAGAGAATTCCAGAGATTCACCACTCTCTGTGTGAAAAAAGTTTTCCTCATCTCGGTCCTAAAAGATTTCCCCCTTATCCTTAAACTATGACCCCTTGTTCTGGACTTCCCCAACATCGGGAACAATCTTCCTGCATCTAGCCTGTCCAACCCCTTAAAAATGTTGTAAGTTTCTATAAGATCCCCCCTCAATCTTCTGCTCCTATCTCTTATGACCTTTGCAATAAATGTCTAATACAGTCACTAATGGGCCCAAAAGTCATTGATCACAGTTGTATAGTACAGAAATGGGCCCTTAAGCAAGCCGCATCCATGCCACATGAAACCATAGAAGTGGATACAATTACAACTTTTCAAAGACATTTGGACAGATATGTGATAGGAGGAGTTTCGGTGAATATGGGCCAAATGCAGGCACATGGGAGAAGACCAGAGTGCCAAACTGTGTCTTAACATTCTGGCCCAGTTTACCATGCCTTAGCAAAGTCAATACAGACAACATCTATCTCCCTATCTTCATCAATTCTCCGCGTTACCTCCACTAAAAATAATAAAATTAGTGAGACATGATTTCCCATACACAAAACTATTCCAACCCCCCCTGATCTGTGCACGTCTTTCTAAATATACACAGTTCTAATCTCTTGGAATCCCAGCCTCTCCAATAATTTCACTTCCATTGATGTAATGGGCCGTTAGTTACCCAGCTTATCCCTGCTGCCCTTCTTAAGTAAAGGAACAATATTAGATATCCTTCAGGCTTCTGGTACATCACTTGTAGCTGACAAAGATGCAAAAGTCTGTCAGGATCTACGCAATCTCTTCCCTTGCTTCCCATAGTATCCTGGGATAGAATTAATCTGGCCCTGGGGGTTTATCAGCCTTATGCATCCACTGACATGAAATATCAATATTCTACCCACCTAGCCTCATTGGATAATCCTCAAGGACATTCTATATAAGAACTGCCACGATGCTCTCCTCAGTGTAATCCTCACCCCACCCTTCCTCATTTGTATCTCTCTCTGTCATGTGTGAAACGTCGATACCCCGAGCATTAAGTGTCCAGTCCCGCCCCTCCCTCAACCATGTTCTGTGGTTGAAATGTAATGAGGTCAAACATCTACTCAGGTAGTTCTGATGAAATAAACTTTAACGACCAAAGGTGAAAGTCATTTATTATGCACATGTAGTATAATTAGGAGTGGCAATGTAGGAGCGGTGTTGCCCTGCAGCACCAGAGATCAAAGTTCGATCCTGACTGCGGGCACTGCCTATACAGACTTTCTACGTTCTGCCTGTGACCAGGCGGGTTTTCTTCAGGTGCTCCGGCTCCTTCCCACATTCCAAAGACGAGCAGGTTTGCAGTTAATTGGCTTCTGTAAATTATCACTAGGATAGAACTAGTGTATGGTTGGTTGTTGGTCGCCATGGACTCGGTGGGCCAGAGGGCCTGTTTCCATGGTGTATCTCCAAACTAAATTAAAATAAATATACAGATAATTTTTCATCCTTGGTTTGAGCTAGAATTGGATGGAAATAGGGGAAAAGAGATGGAGTGGGCAAATGGGAGTTGTCCAGAATGCCAACATGGTCGGCATGGCCTAGATAGGCTGATCGGCCTGTTCCAATGCTGCACAGGTCTATGATTCTACGACTATGACACCATGTGCATGGTCACTGCCAACATCCCAGGAACCTTGGTGGCAGTGGGATACATAGGCAGTTCAGATACAATTTTTAAATATTGACTAATATAAACTTTTCACCTATCATTGCTGACATTGAGTAAACATAGAAAGGGTTGTTTAATGGTTTTTAATTGATTCCTGTTGGTCTATAAATGCTTCTCCAGGAGCTACAAGAATTTTCTCATCCACTCTCAAGCTCTCCATGTCCCCTGCCTAGGACTCCCTTCCCCTTTTAGTTCCCTCTTCCCTCCAGCCTACGCTTCACTGAAGGCGTCAACACCTCCAGGGTGCCATTTATAAACACTGTCAGTGTAGCTAAAACCACCCATTGATAGAGATCAGAGAAACCTCTCGCGATTATTTCCCATGGCATAGTAGAGACCTACAGGTTTTTCTTTATCAGCTTCTGTTATTTTAAGTTAGAAGGAAAATTTAAATAAACCTTTCTTTTACTGAAGCTCGCCATTGATTTTATAATACATGGAGGTCGTTTTAATGACATTTCAACAACTTCAGAGAAAGGAAAATGTTTTTTTTAATTCCTGCCAGTGGAGTCACTGCTTCACATCTGCAGCGGGCCAGGTTCAGTCCTCGTCTCTGTAAGGGCTATGGGGCGTTTCCCCACAGCCCATGGGGATTTCTCCGGGGGTTCTAGTTTCCTCCCACATCCCAAAGACATGTGGGATGCTTAGTTAATTGGACACTGTATGTGTATGGTACAGATGCATGGTAGAATCTTGAAGGAGTTGATAGGAATCTGGGGAGCATAAAAAGAGATCTATGTAGTATTAATGTCAATAGGTGGTTGGTAATTAGTATGGACTGAAGGGCCTGTATCCATGCAGCACGAGTCTCAAAATGTATAAATGTGGAATGCCTTCACCTCCAATTTACAATTGTTCAACATAAAAAAGTCCTGCAATTGAGTTTTTTCTAATTTCTGCAGGTTTTATCCTTTTCTACCGGGCATCTTGTCCATGTTAGCACGTGCTTTCATAACATAAGAGCTATCACTGATTTATTCCACTGGTTCACCACAGGCACACCTCTCCCCACCATCGACAGCATCTACGTGAGGCATCATTGTCTCAAGAAGGCAGCCTCTATCATCAAGTATCCAGCACCATCCACAACATGCTGTCTTTTCACTGGGAGTTACGGAAGTCTGAAGTCCAACACCACCAGAGTCAAGAACAGCCATTTTCATATTACTACAGGTATCATATTTTTGAACCAGCCTTTGCACCTTAATCCAACGGAACACTGTGACCACAACTTGCACTATCATGGACTTGTTTTTTTTTTGCACTAATGTCCTGGGTTTTTTTCCCCACAATCTTTTTCTTTTTACTGCTCTGCAGAATTTCTGCGAACATTTATTTATCATATATGATTTATGTGTGCGGTATGTGCAAGAAAGAATATCATTGTACCTGTGCCTGAACGTACTCGCCTATATTACAATAAACTAGACTTGAATGAATAGCCGCCTCAACGCTTTAAGTTAAAGCAATGGAGGTTCCAAATTCAGCAGATTTTCTCAAATTCCAATCTGTGCCTCACCCAGTGGAGCTTGCCTCATCCGCTAGCTCAGAGACAGAGGTAAGGGCCTGGCCCACTTGGGCGTGATTTGCGCCTCACACAGGTGGAGTGCAAAGTTTTTGTGAATCCCAAAATCCTGGGGCACCGTGCGAGACCACGCGTCGCTGCCTACGCCACCACGCCTAACCACGCGCCAGGCGCGCATAATGCACGCCATGCGCGTCGTAATGCGTAAATGATGTCGCGTAAATGACGCGCAAATGACGCACAAGTGGGACAGGCCCTGTGACCCTCACCTTACCAAGTCGCAAATAACTTATCCCAGCTTTTCCATGTGTCATGTAAGCAATGGTAAATACTCTTCTCCACCAATGTGAGACCAAAGCTGGAGATACAAAAAATTGTGGGAAAATGAAAATTCTGGACACTTCCTGATTTTGTCCCGTGATGGGGTGGTTTGAATCCTAATCTGTTTTCTAAATTGTAAGAGAGTGCAGACTTCCCATAAAACTCCAGGTTGCTTCAACATACATCGATCCTTGCACACGGCCGTCTCATTCGCTCTGCTGGTGGAACATTGGCCAGTGGTACAGGATGTTGTAAACACAACAGCTTGAATTTATTGAGCTAAACTCCTCTGGATGTTGTCCAATATTAATGAGGAGATGCGGAGGAAGATTCCGGTTTCTGATCCAAATTGGATCAAGTTTTCCCTTTCAATTATTCCAGTGCACGACAGAACATCCTTGGAAATAGTTAAGGAGTGAAAGTTGAGGGTGGGGGGTGCGTGCATGGTTTATGCAAAAAGCCTATATAATTTAACTTTGTTCAGCTCTGTTTTAGAGGCTGTGTCACCTTTAAGACATGGATGGATTTGCCGATGATTCACCGCACTGCATTTATTGTCATGTTCACTGTGTTCACAACTTGCAGTGTTTGCAGTACTTCTGGCTACTGTTTGTATTTTCCTGCAACCATGTTAGGCAGTTATGCATCAGCAATTTCCTTTCTTTATAATACACTGCAGATAAAATCAACTGCATAATTGAAAAGTAATACGTAATTTGGTTAAGAAAGTTATAATCAATCTAATTGATGGTAAGAGACTGATATATGCCCTCGTCATCAGATTCAGATTTTGTATGGATTTTTTTTCTTGTTTTACTTGGATTTTTTTTGTTAACAACAGCTAAAGGAAAATGCGATCCTCACTGACCTAGATGTCGTCTAGCACCAGTCCCAGGTGGCCTCCCGTAAGCCAGAAGACACCACGGTCTCCCACTCTAGGGATAACTAAGCACTGACAGATGCTCAGAAGTGGGACAGGGCTACGAAGTCAGGAGTCAAGAGTCAAGAGTGTTTACATGTCATACATATCGAAAATGGGAAAAAATGTGATTCCTACTTGCAGCCGCGTAGCAGGTTTGTAAACACAGTACTCATAGAAAACATAATAGACAAAATAACATTCAATAAATTTAAATAAACAATATTAGTGCAAAGCAAGAGCTCGAAGTCCCTCGTGCAACGAAGACAGTTCATATTTATATTTTAGTTGGTATTTGTGATGTTCAAGAGCCCGATGATTGTTGGGAAGAAACTGTTCCTGAACCAGAGTTTTTAGACTCCTTTAACTTATTGCCGATGATAGGAGTGAAATGAAAGCGTGGCCAGGGTGGTGTGGGTCCGTGAAGATATTGGCTGCCTTTTTCAGGCAGCGTCAGCTATAGATTCCTTCAATGGTGGGAAGGTCAGTGGTCATGATAAACAGGGCAATGTCCACCACTTTTTTGTAATCTCCTTCATAAAGTGCACGACAGGCTTCGTCTTTGCACTATTATGGTCTGATTACCGAGTTTTACTGATTATTAATTTACTGTATGATTGATTAATGTATATTTACGTGTGTTTATTGCATAGTTAGATTTAGCTCTCAGGGTTAAGGGAATCAAGGGATATGGGGGAAAAGCCGGAACAGGGTACTGATTTTGGATGATCAGCCATGACCATATTGAATGGCGGTGCTGGCTTGAAGGGCCAAATGGCCTGCTCCTACACTTATTGTCTATGGTTCTATGTTTCTAGTAATGTGCGTGTATAACTTCAGCATGCAGGAATTTCATTGTTCCATTGCCAGATCACTTGACAATTCAAAACTCTTGACCCTTTGACTCTTGAAATTTAGTTCAGATGGACCACAAATAGTTTGCTGCCCAGATCTACGAATGCCCACTTTGGCCAGACTCAGGAGCACACTGACAACTGAGGAACTGTGAATGGAACTAGGGAACTGACCATTGTGCAATCAGTGAACATCCCCACTGATGACCTTATTTAGTTTAGAGATACAGCGCGTAGTCTCTTATAGAAACTTACAAAATTCTTAAGGGGTTGGACAGGCTAGATGCAGGAAGAGTGTTCCCGATGTTGGGGAAGTCCAGGACAAGGGGGCACAGCTTAAGGATAAGGGGGAAATCCTTTAAAACCGAGATGAGGAGAACTTTTTTCACACAGAGAGTGGTGAATCTCTGGAACTCTCTGCCACAGAGGGTAGTTGAGGCCAGTTCATTGGCTATATTTAAGAGGGAGTTAGATGTGGCCCTTGTGGCCAAGGGGATCAGAGGGTATGGAGAGAAGGCAGGTACGGGATACTGAGTTGGATGATCAGCCATGATCATATTGAATGGCGGTGCAGGCTCGAAGGGCCGAATGGCCTACTCCTGCACCTAATTTCTATGTTTCTTGTTTCTATGTAGTCAGGATTGAACCCGGGTCTCTGCCGCGGAAAGGCAGTAGCTCAACCGCTGCGCCACCGAGCCGATGGCAGCAAGTTCATGGATTAGGCAGCTGAAGGTAGTTGGGCCTTAGACTCTGCTCTGAGGAACCCCTACAACTCTAGAACTTAATGTACAAAAATAAATAGCTGCAAAGATAAATTATTGAATATTATAAAACCTCCCTTTCTATTGAGATGGAAATTAAACAGGAATTCCACGAGGTTTCAGTCTTTCATCTGGAAATAGATTTTAAACTGTTACACATAGTAACATAATTCAAAGATCAGTGACCCACTGTTAAAATAAAAATAGGTTGGAGTGGGGTTTAATGTCATTTGATTGCACGGACATTGCACTGTAACTTACAACAAATATTGCTATTGGACAGGTTCCCTAATGAGAAGGTATTTATACATTTATTCCTCTGGTACAATATTTAGCTTTATTATATGTGAATCCTTTGTCCTCACCTTTCTCCATTTTCTTCATTGTGCTTCCTCTTTGAATTAATTTAATTCTATTTTGAACTTACTCTCCCCCAAAAGCCATGCGAAAAACATCTTATGTTTAATACATTTCTTACTCCCTTGATCTGAACTCAAGAGAACAAAAGGATGGCTTGTATTCACACAATGTCTTTCACATCCCTTTCAAGATGTTCCAAAGTACTTTACAAACAAGGGTGTAGTTTCAAAGACACAAGGAACTGCAGATGCTGGAATCTTGACTAAATACAAAGTGGTGGAGGAACTCAGTGGGTCGGACAGCATCTCTGGAAGACATGGCTAAGTGACGTTTCGGATAGAGATCCTTCTTCAAGTTGTAGTGGGGATGCATCACAACATGGTTTGGGAGCAGCTCGATCCAAGACCGCATGAATTTGCAGGGAATTGTGGACGCAGCCCAGACCAACACACAAACCAACCTCCCTTCCATCGACTCCATCTACACTTCATGCTGCCTCGGCAAGGCCACCAGCATAGTCAAGGATGAGTCTCGCCATGGTCACTCGATCTTCTGACCTCTCCTATCAGGCAAGAAGTATAGAAGTGTGAAAATGCACTCCAGGTTCAGGGACAGTTTCTTCCCAGCTGTTACCATCTGAACCATCCTATCAACAAAAAAGAGAGCGGTCCCGAGCTACCATTTACCTAATTGGAGACCCTCGAACTATCTTTAATCGGACTTTACTGGATTTATCTTGTACTAAACGTAATTCTCCTCATCCTGTATCTGTACACTGTGAACAGCTCAATTGTAATCATGTTAAGTCCTTTGCTGACTGGATAGCACGCAACAGAAAAGCTTTTTGCTGCACCTCGGTACACGTGACAATAATAAATTAAACTAATCGCTGTTGTGATCTAGGAAAAGCAGCCGTCAATTTACGTACAGAGTATCCTCAAAAACGGCTGTGTAATAATAACCAAATAATCTTATGTCAATATATCTGCATAAGGAATAAGTAGGACCCGACTCTCCTTGTCTTCTCAAACAAGTGCCTCGTAGGACTTTTGATATTAAAGAAACATGATGGCACAGTGGCTCAGCAGTGGCGTTGCTGCCCTTCAGAGAACCGGGTTCAACCCTACTACGGGTGCTGTCTGTACGGAGTTTGTACGTTCTCCCCATGACCTGCGTGGGTTTTCTCTGGCTGGGCTGGTTTCCTCACATATTCCAAAGATGTACAGGTTTGTAGGTTAACTTGCTTGGTAGAATTGTAAATTGCCCTTAGTGTGTGTAGGATAGTGTTAATGTGCGGGGATTGCTGGTCGGCACGGATTCAATGGGCCAAAGGGCCTGTTTTTGCCTGTATCTCTAAACTAAACTAAACTAAGACACTAAACTAAATCTCTAAACTAAAAGGACATGAGTTCAATGTCTGACCAGAGGGCAGCACGGCCAACGTACATTCATTCTGCTGCACGGTGCTGGTGTGTCATCACAGAGTGTGGGGTGGGATGTAAATCTGCCAGATCCTAGCAACAGAGCCTCGGTGTGAGGGCTGAATTCCACTCAGGCCACAATCAGACAGAATGGGTCCCTCACCCAGCTTTGTATTTCCCGCAACACCTCACACCAAGCCCATGGGAGTAGAGTAATCACCACCACAGCTGTCGTGAATATCTCTTGGCTTAGAGTCATATTCATAGAGACTCATAGAGTCATACAGTGTGGAAGCAGACCCTTCAACCTAACTGGTCACACCGACCAACATGTCTCATCTATAGTCCGTCTGAAGAAGGGTTTCGGCCCGAAACGTTGCCTATTTCCTTCGTTCCATAGATGCTGCTGCACCCGCTGAGTTTCTCCAGCTTTTTTGTGTAACCTGTCTCATCTATAGTTCACCTGCATGCGTTTGGCCCTTATCCCTCTAAACCAGTCCTATCTATGTACCTATCTGAATGTTATACATTGCGATAGTACCCACTTCAACCATCTTCTCCGGCAGCTCGTTGCACACACCCACCACCATTTGTGTGAAAAAGTTACTCCTCAGGTTCCAATTAAATCCCCACCCCCCACGCCCTCCAGCTTAAATTTTTAAGTTGCTTACTACAACTGGGAAGCTTATTCGCTAAAAGTTCCTCGTCAAACTACATTGGCTAAAGTTCCTGTCAAACAACAGCAATGGTGTTGGATTCAACAAATGGCCACCCTCATCTCAGCTTGAAACAGACCATGGTACCATCCATGTCCCCATCGCCCGTCCCCACACACCCAATCCTCCCACTCACCTCAACACTTGCAGAATTTGGCCTTGCTTATCAAACATGTGCGAGTCCACTTCGATTTATGGACACACTGATCTGTTTTGTAGTAAATGCCTATTATGTTCTGTGTGCTGAAGCAAAGCAAGAATTTCATTGTCCTATCAGGGACACATGACAATAAACTAACTTGGACTTGGACTTGGACAAAGCCTTAAATGTAATCAGATATTAAAATCTCTCCCTTGAAGAATAGTTATCAGATTATGAAACCTTATTAAGTTTTTCTGTTCCAGTAATAGAAAAAAACAAATATTTCTCAGTAACAGTAACCTCTGTAAATTCTCCCCCACCCACTCCGCCCACCAGCTCCCTCTTTCCCACTCCCTGTCCTGTCCCACTAATTCCTGGTAACATTTGAAACATATTTATTGAAAAAAAAAAACAAAGCAATGAAGACATGCACCCTGCAGCTGAGGTTTAGGAAAGAAACGTCTTGAGCAAGAAAGATTAGGTTTACTGGAACATCAAAGATGTGTGGAGTGCGGTGGGGCAAGGGAGGAAGTAAACAACCACATCAGAGGCTCATCATTGAGAAATACATTGGAAAGGATGCGCACAAGAAAGCCAATGTTCTCCAGGGCTCCGCTTTTAATTATACGCAACTCAATACAAGATGCTGAAATCTGACCCAGAATATTAATCTAACAGCTTTCCCAGGCTCGGAACAATGCATGATGTTTACCATTTATTGACCCCCATCTTGGCTTTTGGCAGGACAACTGTCCAATAAGGTGAAAACTTGACCCGTTCGAAACATAAGCCGCAGGAGGAACTCAGAAGGTCAGGCAGCATCTGTGAAGGCAGATAGACGGGCAACGTTTTGGATCAAGGTCATAAGGTTATAAGTGATAGGAGCAGAATTTAGGCCAAGTCTACTCCGCCATTCAATCAAGTCTCTCCCTCCTAACCCCATTCTCCTGCCCAGCCTTTTCCCCATAACCCTTGACACCCGTACTAATCAAGAATGTATCTATCTTTGCCTTAAAAATATCCATTGACTTGGCCTCCACAGCCTTCTGTGGCAAATAATTCCACAGATTCACTCCTGATCCAACACGTCATCTGTCTATTTCGTCCCACGGATGCTGCCTTACGCATTGAGTTCCTCCAGCAGTTTGTTGCTTGCTCAGGATTCCAGAATCATCTGCAGTCTCTAATGCCCCCATTCATAAAAGGTTCCTTTGATGTATATCAATGGCAAGTGGTTACTAAATCCAGCATATAAAGTAGTCCCCCATCTAACAATTCGAACTAAAAGTTCAAGCAGATAGAAAGTCGAAAAGCCAAAATAAATATACAACAAAGAACAAAACACATTTATCATTGAATTTCAAAGTAAGTTCAGCTGTCATTATCCTTGAAACTAGCTAGCCCTGGGAGAAGATGGAAAATGTTAATCAGGGATGTGCTAAATGACATTTATCTCTTGCAGCTGGTGTGAACATCTAACATGCCGAGGCAGGATACCTAATTTGTTCGCAGCAGGGTAGCTACTAGAATCAGCAATTAGTGAGACTTTCCCATGCACCCTTCAGTCCAAAATTACTTCTGCCCACCATTGTGAGGTCAGTCGGCAACATGGCAGCAATGTTTGGATATTCACACATATTCCTCACTTGACATTTCAGCAGCATTTACCCATTGACTCCAATACATATGAATCTCAGTCCCGCCTGCCTGGCAGACAGAATGATACAACATCCATTTATTTTTAAAGCCATGAACCTGACTTCCACTGGGAGCTCAAACACCGCCACCATCTCTGAGAAGCACCCCTAAGTCTGAATTGTCCTCTTTGTTTGAATCTTCCCTATTCTGATAGCTTGTCCACATCAACCTCTTTGAAAGGTCCCCCCTAAATGGAGAGCCTCATTCGGTCCTAAAGCCACTGAGAGAAAAAACTCTTTCATTGGTGTGTTGGAGATGAAACCTCTTTTTAAAAAATGTCCTTTAAATTGACTTTTTAAAAATGTTTAAATGACCCTTCATTAACTTTACGCTCATGGTTTCATCTTCTTTCCTCTTTATCTCTTTTTTTATATCCAGTTTTGGCAATTGGGGCATTGAACTCATGGATTCTAATTTAATCTTTGCGCTGATAATTTCACAAACCTTCAGTAGATAGGTTCGGGAAATGGCCTCTTCACTCCGTTCCCAGACTCTTGATCTCTCTTGCTGTTGTGTTGTCAAATTACACTTTCATACAACTCGACCCAAAAATTAAACCTCCAAAAGATGCTATGGCAAACTCGGCAAACGGCAGATGCTGCAAGATTCAATGACGCGCAGCCCAATTATTTAATTATGCTCTGTTATTCAAATAAAGGTGAACCAGGAGAATTATTCACTGTTATACAGTTGCTAGGTTCCCGGGTCCCCGGGATCAAGTGACATTTTCCTACGTTCGTTTCTGATAAGGCCACGGTTGAAGTGTTGCTTTCAGCTTTGGTCACCCTGTTGCAGGAAAGATGCCATTAAGCTGGAAAGAGCAGAGAGAAGCATTAGATGGATGTTGCCAGGACTAGAGGGAACTGGCTACTGGGAGAAATTGGGCAAGATGGAGCACAGGAGGATTAGGGGTGATATTATAGAGGTGTATAAATCATGAGGTGCATAGAAAGAGTGATGTAGGAGAATGAAGAACTGGCAAAAGCAATTTTAAGGTGAAAGAGGAAAAAAATAAGAACTTAAGAAGCAATTTTTTTCACACAGAAGGCGGCAGGTGTATGGAATGAACTGCAGTAGTTCAGGCAGGTACAATAACAAGTAGAATCAAGAATCAAGAAACTGCAGAGGCTGGCTTACAAAACAAAAAGACACAAAGTGCAGGAGTAACACAGCAGGTCAGGCAGCATTCCTGGAGAACATGGACAGGTGACGCTTCCAGTCGGAACCTTCTTCAGACTTTGGGGAGTAAGAAAGCAGCAGGAATCACAGAGGGGAAAGCAGTGCGGGACAGTCTAGCAGAGCTCCCATCAGAGAGAAGAGGAGAACTTCTTCCACTGCAAAATCTCCTGAACCTAAAATGAAGTAACAAGGTTTACTAAAAACTCTGCAAATTGCAGGAGTAACTCAGTGGGTCGGGCAGCATCTCTGGAGAACACGAACAGGCAACGTTTCAGGTTGGGACACTTCTTCCGTACAATAACAACATTGAGAAGACATTTGGACAGGTACACGGAATGGAAAAGTTTAAAGGCATATGAGCCAATAGTGGGCACATTGGACTAGTTTAGGTGGGGCATCTTGGTCAGCATGGAGGGGTTGGGCTGAAGGTGAGAGGTATCTGACCTCGTGTTTATCACCATTCTGCTGCCTCTCATAAATTATCACTTGCTAATCAGTGCATATTCAAACTGGCTTTGGTTTCACCACAAGTTTCATAGAAGAAGGAAAATGAATGCGAATCAGGTGGTTTCCGAAAATGCATGGTGCCACAAGTGGGCAGCATAGTGGTGCAGGTGTAGTGTTGCTGCCTCACAGCTCCAGAGACCCTAGTTCAATCCTGACCTTGAGTGTTGGCTTGGAGGCTTTCGTATGTTCTTCCTGTGACTGTACCCATTCTCTCTGGGTGCTCGTTTCCTCCCACATCCCAAAAGACATGGGCATTTGTAGGTTAATTGCTCCTCAGGATATGATAGAAATATGGGGAGAATGAAATGGTACTGGTCTAAATAGGTGATTAATGGTTGGTTTGGGGCGTGGTGAACCAAGAGGTCTGATTCTGTGCCATACGACTGAACGACTCTACAAAGAGTCAGGGACATCAGGAGAGAAAATGAGAAAGTGTAACTGAGGAAAGAGCTGCCTCTTTCTGATATTATTGTCTGCTTTTTTAGATGGAGCACCTCTCAATGGTAATGTTTTGGTGGTATCTGTATTCATTCAATGGCCTACCTGCCTCTCCTTGAACTAGTGGCATTATGTTTTTCTTCTTCAGTTACTATTTCGACCTTTTGAGATATTAGTTGCTTGAGGAAGCAGTTGAACCTACTAAGCAAAAAAGCTGACCAGTGCTTAATTCATATTCTCCCTTAGATGTTGGCCGAAGTCAGTCTTTTAAAATGAAATAATCAGGTTTCCAATGAGGAGTGCGGAGGCAAGCATTCTGAATTATATTTTAGAAAACTCCTGCATGAATCTGCACTGAAATATTGCTCCAGATGAAAGAATAAAGAAAGTGAAACAAAATTAAAGGAGAATACAATTTTTGTTTAGTTTAGATATCCAACGCGGAAACAGGACCTTCAGCCCACCGAGCCCCGCACCGACCAGCGATCACCGCACATTAGCAATACCCTACACCAGTGGTTCCCAACGTGGGGCGTACGCCCCACAGGGGGGCAATTTGATTTTTAAGGGGGGGCAATTGAAGAAATGTTATTCTGCAAATCGTTAGAGACCACCACCACCGCCACTGATATATATAATAAACTAAAACGCTACTTAGATGTCAATAATATACCAATGGAAAACAACATCTTGTGCAGCTGATGGTGCTCCTGTTATGATGGGCAAGAAAAATGGCTGCTTAAAATTGATGAAAGATGAGAATCCGGAAATGCTTCATGTGCACTGTGTTATTCATAGAGAGAACTTAGTGTCGAAAAATATTTCTCCTGTACTTAATGAGGTACTAAAATCTATCAATGCTATCAAAATTATATATCACCACATGGGGGTGGGGGGGGTTCAGGATTTGAGAGGTGATTAGGTGGGGCATGGCCAAAAAAAGGTTGGGAACCACTGCCCTACACACACACATAAGGGGCAATTTACATTTTATACCGAGCCAATTAAACTACAAACCTGTATGTCTATGCAGTGTGGGAGGAAACCGAAGATCTAATGTCCAAACTCCATACAGACAACACCCCTAATCAGGATCGAACCAGGGTTTCTGGCACTGTGAGGAAGCAACTGCGCCACCATGCTACCCAAATAATTCCAAATAACCTATCTTTTGGTGATTGGTTCGGCAGCACAGTTCCTGTGAAGCTGCAGTAATGAATCATCTGGGTCTGGTTTCTGAATGCTTCATGCATAAAAATGGCCTGATGTGTGATTTAAGCTTGTTTCTGAACAGAAGCTTTATAAGCCTGCCATCTTGTGGATTTCCCCTAATTGCAAGCAATATGATGTTTTGAATAAGATCATACCACTTCGCATTTTGTGCCTATCACACTTACTTTGTCTGTCACTGTGTGTAGCAAAGTCTGATCATTCGTTTCCTCTGAGACAGCAGGGGTTATTAGGCCTTATCGTGCTGTTACTGTCTGATCTTTGACAGGGCCCATTTTTCGCCGTTTGGATGGTGATAAGGAAGCTTGCAAGAAATAATTAAATCTGTCCGACGGATAAAGCACAGCCTCTTTCATCTTCACGATAAAATATTGCTGCAGAGGCTGTAAGTCAGCCTCAACTCTGGAAATGCCCCACTAAACACACCAATGTGGTGTAAATACTAGAACCCTTCGGTGTCTTGGTAATCTGTGCTTGGTGCAATGGAGGGTAAGAGTGCTATTTGATTGATTGACCAAAGATGCAGCAGAACCCAGGTTTGTAGGTTAATTGGCTTGGCATGATGGGAAATGGAAAATTGTCCCTAGTGTGTGTAGGCTAGTATTAATGTGCGGGGATCGCTGGTCGGCACGGACTCAGTGGGCCGAAGGGCCTGTTTCTGCGCTATACCTCCAAACTAAACTAAACTAAATAGAGCTCTGTCATTGTGGATATGAATGGCATTGTGGTTTAGTCACTAGACTAACAACAGGGCCTTGGACATTAATCAGGGACATGTTAATAAAACTAAAGACTTTTAAATTCACATAATGAAATGATTCTGGAATGAAAATTTAGTATCACTAATTGTGATCATGAAACTACAGGGTTGTAAATATTTAGCATTCAATAAAATCCTTCAAGAAATAAAATCTGCCATCAAAATCTGGTCCTCAATGACTCCAGATCATTGATATCCTTCTCAGTTTTAGGGATGAATCATCTGGGCAAACGGGATGAGGAATGGCAAATAGATTTTAATTCAGGTAAGTGTGAGGTGTGGCATTTTCAGAAGTCAAGCCAGGGCAGGAAATTCACAGTGAATGGTAGGGCCTTGGGGAGAGTTGTAGAACAGAGAGACCAAGGAGGACAAGTACAAGGCTCCCTGAAAGTGGCATCACAGGTAGATAGGGTGGTGAAGAAGGCTTTTGATATTCTGCTCTTCATTAATCTGGGCTCAATATAATTTACAGCTTTACAAAACATTGGTGAGGCCACACTTGGAGTACTGTGATCCATTTTGGCCACCCTGCCGGAAAGAGTGCAAAGAAGATTTTCGAGGATGTTGCCAGGACACAAGGTCCTGAGCTACAGGGAGAGATTGGGCAGCTAGGATGTTATTACTTCGAACATAGGAGGATCAGAGGCGATCTTACAGCGGTGTATACAATTATGAGGGGAATAGATAGGGTAAATGCACAGATTATTATGCCCAGGGTAAAGCAATCAAGAATTAGGCATAGGCTTAAGGGGAAAGATTTAATAGAATCTTGAGGGGCAACCATTTCCACACAGAGGCCTATAGATAAATGGAATGAGCTACAAGAGGAAGTAGTTGAAGCAGGTAAAATAACAACATTGAAAAGACATCTGGCACCAGCAAATTGAACACACTTATAAGGGGCATTTTGGTTGGTATGGATGAGTTGGGCCAAAGGTCCTGTTTCCATGCTCTGTCTCTCTCTGATCTATGACTCTCTAAGTGAAGGGGCTACAGGGTGGCCGCCCAAGGTCTTACTGGACACAACTTCTGGAATTATGATTATTCTGTCCTCCAGCATTTGACTCCATGCAAGCAACAGCAAACTTAGAACTAAATGTTGCTGCAGGCCACAGAGCCGACACAACACTCAGTTTGTGTTAATCTGATAGACAATAGACAATAGGTGCAGGAGCAGGCCGTTTCGGCCCTTCGAGACAGCACCGCCATTCAATGTGATCATGGCTGATCATCCCCAATCAGTACTCTGTTCCTGCCTTCTCCCCATATCCCCTGACTTCGCTATATTTAAGAGCCCTATCTAGCTCTCTCTTGAAAGCATCCAGAGAACCGGCCTCCACTGCCCTCTGAGGCAGAGAATTCCACAGACTTACCACTCTCTGTGAGAAAAAAAATGTCCTCGTCTCCGTTCTAAATGGCTTACTCTGGACTCCCCCAACATCGGCAACATGTTTCCTGCCTCTAGCCTGTCCAAGCCCTTAACAATCTTATATGTTTCAATGAGATAACCTCTCATCCTTCTAAACTCCAGCGTGTACAAGCCCAGCTGCTCCATTCTCTCAGCATATGACAGTCCCGCCATCCCAGGAATTAAACTTGTAAACCTACGCTGCACTCTCTCAATAGCAAGAATGTCCTTCCTCAAATTAGGGGACCAAAACTGCACACAATACTCCAGGTGTGGTCTCACTAGGGCTCTGACCTTTTCAGAATGGCAGGCAGTGACTAGTGGGGTACCGCAAGGCTCAGTGCTGGGACCTCAGCTATTTACAATATATATTAATGATTTGGACGAGGGAATTGAATGTTACATCTCCACGTTTGCGGATGACACGAAGCTGGGGGGCAGTGTTAGCTGTGAGGAGGATGCTAGGAGGCTGCAAGGTGAGTTGGATAGGCTGGGTGAGTGGGCAAATGCATGGCAGATGCAATATAATGTGGATAAATGTGAGGTTATCCACTTTGGTGGCAAAAACAGGAAAGCTGACTATTATCTAAATGGTGGTCGATTAGGAAAAGGGGAGATGCAACAAGACCTGGGTGTCATGGTACACTAGTCATTGAAAGTAGGCATGCAGGTGCAGCAGGCAGTAAAGAAAGTGAATGGTATGTTGGCATTCATAGCAAAAGGATTTGAGTATAGGAGCAGGGAGGTTCTGCTGCAGTTGTACAGGGTCTTGTTGAGACCACACCTGGAGTATTGCGTACAGTTTTGGTCTCCAAATCTGAGGAAGGACATTATTGCCATAGAGGGAGTGCTGAGAAGGTTCACCAGACTGATTCCTGGGATGTCAGGACTTTCTTATGAAGAAAGACTGGATAGACTTGGTTTATACTCTCTAGAATTTAGGAGATTGAGGGGGGATCTTATAGAAACTTACAAAATTCTTAAGGGATTGGACAGGCTAGATGCAGGAAGATTGTTCCTGATGTTGGGGAAGTCCAGGACAAGGGGTCACAGCTTAAGGATAGAGGGGAAATCCTTTAGAACCAAGATGAGAAGAACATTTTTCACGCAGAGAGTGGTGAATATCTGGAACTCTCTGCCACAGAAGGTAGTTGAGGCCAGTTCATTGGCTATATTTAAGAGGGAGTTAGATGTGGCCCTTGTGGCTAGAGGGATCAGGGGATAGGGAGAGAAGGCAGGTACGGGATACTGAGTTGGATAATCAGCCATGATCATATTGAATGGCGGTGCAGGCTCGAAGGGCCGAATGGCCTACTCCTGCACCTATTTTCTATGTTTCTATGTACAACAGCAGAAGGACCTCTTTGCTCCTTTATTCGATTGTTATAAAGGCCAACATGTCATTCGCTTTCTTCACTGCCTGCAGTACCTGCATGCTTACATTCATAGACTGATAATAATAGAAAAAAAGGAATAAAGCTTCAAATTGAACATAGAAGCTGTGATGCAGCTTAAGACACAGTCACGTGTATGACTGGAAGCCTCTGAATGGCAGAATTAAGCTGAGCTGACCATTATTCCTCATTGAGGAATAATCTAGTGCAAATGTTGCTTCTGCAGCACATGAGTATTGTACCCTCATTAGGATTCCACGGGCGTCCGGGTGCTCCCGACAGTAAACGCTCAGAACAAATCCTGTTTGTTTCTCATGTTGACAAAAATAATCAATGGCATCCTTTGTCTCTCTGTGGGGTAAATTGCTGCTTTGGATCTTGAACTTTCTTTCTGGGCAGTTGCTTCAGTGAAACTCTGATCTGCACGTTAGCTGGGCTTTATAAAAAAACATGACTTGTGCTTTCCTACATCCTCCAAAGTTGAGTAGAAAGTGAAAGGCTTTGCTTTTGACAGCTCAGCTCAATAATTTAAGAATAGGATTATCTGTAAAACTGGAAAACTCTCATCTGTCTGTCAGGGTGCTGGCGTAAGCCTGATGTCAGCTTACAGTAAATGCAGCCAAACTGGCTCATGGCCCTGGCTTGTGCCAATGATCTTACTCAATCAATTTGGCGCAGACTGCAAGCTCTAGCATTGTGATAATGTACTCAGCTGGGGCTCACTAATAATTCTGCTGGTGGCAAAAGCACCAACCATTTCCATGCAGAAGTAATAATCAGCAAACCTGGACTGATAAAAACATGGGATATAGAACAACCCGTCACAGCAACAGGCTCTTCAATCTACTTGATACCAAGATAAACAAATCTGCCTGCCTGATCCATATCTCTCAATTTTCTGCAGATCAATGCTCCGATCAAAAAGTCTCATAGACACCACTATTGTATTGGATTCCACTAGAACCCCTGACTGCACATTCCAGGAACCAACCGCTCTCTATGTAAAAATCCTGCCCTGTACATCTTCTTCAAAACTTTCTCCCCTCTGACCTTAAAGCCATGACCTTAAGTCGTTGATGTTTCCTCCCTGGGTAATAAGCATCTGACTCTCCGCCATATCTATGGCTCTCATAATTATATATATTTGTATCAGGTCTCTCCTCAGTCTCCATCTCTCTAGAGTAAAAAAAAAACAAGTCTTTCCAGTCTCTCCTAATAGGTAATATCTTCTAACCCAGCCATTCCTCTGGTAAACTAAACTGCATTATTTCCAAAGCATCCACAACCTTCCTGCAATGTGTCAACCAGAACATAGAAACATAGAAACATGGAAAATAGGTGCAGGAGGAAGCCATTTGGCCCTTCGAGCCAGCACCGCCATTCATTGTGATCATCTACAATCAGTAACCCATGCCTGCCTTCTCCCCAGATCCCTTGATTCCACTAGCCCCTAGAGCTCTCTCAAACTCTCTTTTAAATTCATCCAGTATTACACACCAAACTCCAAACCAAAGTCCTGTAAAGATGCAACATGATAAATACTCAGCCTGTGAAATATCTAATATATTCAAAACTTGAATAAGTTATTTGTTGGTGGCATTATCTTGCATCACTTGATTTTTAATAATTTATATTTGGGTTTTTTGGAGCTGCAGAATTACTCCCCTGGTGACTGGAATTTCAGAAACACATTACCTCTGTCTCATATTCAATAATCAGGTACCTAAACCAAGCATTTCCACAATATCCCAGGGCGCCATTGCTGACTGAGCAGTCGAACGGGTATTCCAATGGAAACTAAAAGCATGACAGCATGGTAGCTGAAATGCATATGACTTGGCTCTATATTACCAGCAAACTAATACCCAGGGAAGTCAAGCCAGCTTAACTCCAATAAATTCCATAGCTTACTTCTGCCAGCTTGCAACTAAGTTCCCTGGTCATTGATTGGTACAGGGAATCCCTGTGGGTAGAGAATGCACAATCGATTTTGCTTAAAAGTAAATTCTACCAAAGTGGAAAATTCGGAGGCACTTAAACAAATTAGTGGATCATTGTGTACATCAGCTCATCAGCTGAAAATCATGGATTTCTTAATCTTCAGCTTCATTACACAGTGAGGGCTGAGAATGACAGGAAGAGAATTGGTATCCTGAAGAGCTGTACGTTGTAAAAAATGACTGGAAACATTGCAGAGGAAGTACACGGTGAAGGCACTGCAAAAATAATTGCAAAGGCAGTTTTATTCCAGTATAAAAGAGAGTGGTAGTTGTTCCCAGGAATGTTGTAAATTCTCAGCCTTACTTCTCTTCAATGTGTGCAGGAAGTGGTCAGACTCAGAGTTCCACATGGCCGATAAATTGTGGCAATAATTGAAAGTCTTTTATCAGAAGAAACAAATGTCTGTAATGCTGTCATTGTGCTGCTCCAGGCACTGATCCAGGGGCATTGAAACCTGACTTTTTTTTAAAGTGGTTAAAAAAAAAAAACAAATTACCCAACCCTCGTACATATTCGTGAGCATGGACCACTGACAGAAATTTTTATTTTAATTCAGCATGATTTAGAAAAGTGATGATTAGCGTGAAGAGAAAATATATTCACCGGCCTATTATCTAGTGTAGTTACAAGGAACTACAAATGTTGGATTACAAAAAAAGACAAAAAATGCTGAAGTAACTCAGTGGGTCAGACAGCATCTCCGGAGAACATGGACGGGTGTCCATGTCCTTCTTCGGTCCCGACCCGAAACATCACCTATCCATGTTTTCCACAGATGCCGCATGTCCCACTGAGTTACTCCAGCACTTTGTGTTCATTCTCAAGTGTGTTTGAAGCCCCTTGGCAAGATATTGAGCAGCTGCCTACCCTTATTGGCCAAAATCACCAGTTAATCAGAAGGCAGCCGCAGATATTTGTGCAGAGGCCACCTATTGACTCTGGAGGTTCAATGTCAGGTAGCTACATCCAGGTGGGATGGTTACGGCTGGTGGTGTACAATGAACATAGCATCATGGTGCCACAGATGGTAGATCTGCTGCCCCACAGCTCTAGCGACACGTGTTCAATCCTGACCTCGGGTGCTGTCTGTGCAGAGTCCGTATGAGCAACATGGGTTTCCTCCACATGCTCCAGCTTTGTCCCACATTCCAAAACAATATGGGCTGGTAGATTAATTGGCTGCTGTAAAGTGTCACTGGTGTGTAGGTGAGTGGTGGAATCTGGCATGGGTGATGGGAATGTGGGAGAATAAAGTGGGATTAGAGTAGGATTAGTGTAAATGCAAACTTGATGGTTGGTGCGGCCTCAATGGGTTGAAAATGTTTCTGTGTTATCATCATTATCATCCTTTATTGTCATCTTGCAAAGCAACAGTTGTACAGTGCAAAATGAGAAGATGTTTCCCAGGGAATACCGGAGCATCGCACATAAAACTTAAAACATTTCACGCATAAAAATAAAAAAAACAATAAAAAAACAATCCAGTTCCTGATAAAACAGTACGAATAGTTTTAAAAAAGTGCAGGTAAAAAACAGCAACATTAAAATACAAGTAAAAACAGTCATAAAATGTCCAGGGCGAATCTGATTTAAGTGGCCAGAGCCAGTGCCAGAGTTATTACTCAGTGCCAGAGTTATTAAATTGTCAGTGCAAAGCAGCAGAATTATACAGTATGATTCTGTGATAATGACAGAATATTAGTCTCTCTTCCAAATTTCTCATCCCAATGTGTCAGAAATTGCTGAAAATAAATGAGCAAATAGCTTCACTCCATCATCGTGCTGGTGTAATATAGTTATTATAACTAAATGGTTGAAAATAACCCAGGGAGCAAAAACCCTTTCTTCGTGGCAGTCTCTTCACAGGAGCCGGGCAAAGCTTTTTTCCAACTTATGCTTACAGGGACCACCAAAACCAACAATACAAATTAAAATGATAAGTTGATAAAGCTTTTATAGACAATAGACAATAGGTGCAGGAATAGGCCATTCAGCCCTTCGAACCAGCACCGCCATTCACTGTGATCATGGCTGATCATTCACATTCAGTACCCCATTGCTGCCTTCTCCCCATATCCCTTGATTCCGTTTGCCCTAAGAGCTAAATCTAACTCTCTCTGGAAAACATCCAATGAATTGGCCTCCACTGCTTTGTGTGGCAGAGAATTCCACAGGTTTACAACTCTCTGGGTGAAATTACTTTTCCTCATCTCAGTATCATCTCATGTATGTGTATCTCTTTAAATTAAAAATATCTACATAATAGACCAGTCAGTATATCAATTTGAAAGTGTTTATCTTGTTGTGGGACTTAGCTGTGGTTAGCATTCTTGGTATTACGTGGTTCTCCAGCCTTGTACGTGGTGCCATCTGCAGGGCCCATTCACAATAGCTAGCAACTGACTGTATCTGTTGCATGATAAAGTGCTCTGGTACTGCTCTTTATGTGAAAAGGAATCCTAGAATATTAGAAAATGTTAATCTCAGCATAAGAGCGAGCTCTGTTCCGTTAATCAGCTTTATGGCATAAAGTACTTTATGATGGCCAAAGGTATCTGACAGGTGTGCAGTGACATCTGCAAAACTCATACGCAATGTAGGTATAATTTTCCGCAACTTTGTTGTGTAACACATTGTAAACTACACAAAGGGAAATCCTAGAGTCTTTGGAAACATTTAGATCACTGTGAGATTTACCCTCTGTTTTGTTAATAGTCCCCATAATACTAAGTATTCCACATCATCTAACGGCATCTAGCGTTGCAAGCAGCACCATCCTCAAAATTCATTCTCATTGTGTGAATTAACTTCCATGAACTTTCCGTGACAGATTGTGAAGTATTTCACTTCATGTTAAGAGCTTTTCTGGAGTACTTGGAAATATCTATCTCATTGTAATACTTAACAGTATTTAATTGATAGCCTTTGTATTATAAAATAATCTGTATCATCTAAAACATCGATTGTGTGCCATTATTTGCTCGTCGGCCCACAATGTCTGTGCGGAACATGATGCCAAGACCGTTTCTTATCTACCTACACATAATCCATATCCCTCCAATCCCTGCATATCCATATGCCTGTCCAAAAGTATCTTAAATGCCACTTTCATATCTGCCTCAGTTGCTGCCTGACCTGCTGAGTTTTTCCAGCAGTTTTAGTTCTTCTTACTAGAGTAGTTCTCATTGTTCATCTCATTGCAGGACCTCATTCTGTTTCACCAATAGCCATTGAAGCACACGTATGTTATTCAAAGGCAACTAAATGAGAGTTGAGCACAAACGTATTCACAAAAAAATGTAGGTACTGCCCGCTATGATCCTTGATTCTATTTATTATGTGATAAATTGTAAACAATTTCTCCTTATGAGGACGTTTTGGAGTAGTTGGAAACATTTATCTTCTTGACATACTGTAATCAATTCTGTTTGGTTAATAACCATTGCAGCATGAACTACTCCATCTTATTTAAAGCAATCTAAAGGAAGGAATTGTAAAACTTACTGGCTTTGTATGAAAAAACATCCATCAATTGCTTCCAATGGTTGTACCCCTAGATAGACACAAAGTGCTGGAATAACTCCACGGGTCAGGCAACATCTCTGGCAAAAAAGGATGGGTGACATTTTAGGTCAGGACCCTTCGTCATCCCTAGTTGGAAACTACTTCTCTTTATGAGAGAATAATTTGGGAATTGTTTAAATGGTTTATATCTTTGGAGGACACAACATTGATCAATGAATAAACACATAAGTGTGAAATACACTATCACATTAAAAGATAACTAACAGGATATGAAGCACCCTATGCAAAGATCATTCACATCGTAGAAATTAATTTCAACAACAGGGGTGTCAAATTCACTTGGACTATCTCTGACACCTCTCTCCTCTTTCTGGATTGCTTTGTCTCCATCACAGGAGACAGATTATTGACTATAAACCCATTGTCTCCTGCATTTATCTGGACTACATCTCCTCCCACTTGGCCTCTTGCAAAGGCACCTACTCTCAATTCCCACGTCTCTATTGCATCTGCTCTCAAGATAGACTTTCCACTACAGGACATCCGAGATGTCCTCTTTGGTATGGACGAGTTGGGCCAAGGGTCCTGTTCCTGTGTTGCATTGCCCTAGGACTCTAATGTAATCCAATTGAGATTCCACTGAAGCCAGAAAGCTTAGAGCAGGGAAAGGGCTATAAATGTTTGTAGATTTTCAGCTGTGTTGAGATTTACAGGAGGAATGGTACCATGCGTGACATTAATAGCATTGTCAAAGTTTATGCATAGCATGTCTACTGTCTCGCCTTCATCAATTTTCCTAGTAACCTCCTCTGTTTTCTCAGGCAGCATTTCCCCCATAAGAAAAAACATTGTTGATTTCCCCTAATAAGGCCCAGCATTTCCCAATGATCATAAATATTATCCCTAAAAATATTTCCCCAGTTTCCTTACTCCTGATGCAAGACTCACTGGCCTGTGGTTTCCTGTCTTATCCCTACTGCCTTCTTGAATATGGGAACAACATTAGCTACCCTCCAGTCTTCCACCCTCACCTGTGGTTAAAGATGATGCAAATATCTGTCAGTACGCCACCAAACTATTCCTGTTTTCTATAACACCTCGGAATAAATTTCATTTGCTACGGAGGATTTTCCAACCTTGATGTGTGTCACTATCTCTAACACTTCTTCTTTCCTGATAGGCATGTGTCCAGACTGTTAACACACACCTCCCTGAACTTCGTGCCCTCCCCTGCTTCCAAAATATTCATAAAAAGGTTGGGAATTCTCTAATCAGGGCCATTTCATGCTCCATTCAGCTCTCTGGTGTCATCCAGAGCCAAGATCATGGCTGTAGTAGAGGGAAAGAGCAAGAGTCAGAGGTCAACAGCATCAGGGGACTTGATAGAGAGGAGATCGACAGTTCTTACTGTGGCTGTAGACCTAAATCCAGGATGATGTGTTGCCTCTCTAGTGCCATGGTCAAGGATGGTCACAAACAGCTTAAGGGCATTCTAAACGGGGGTCGGTAAACAGCCAAAGGTTATGGGTGACATTAGCAGACGGCACAATGGTGCTGCTGCCTTACAACGCCAGAGACCCGGGTTCAATCTTGACTACGGGTGTTGTCTGTACGGAGTTTGTACGTTCTCCCTCTAACCACGTGAATTTTCTCCGGGTGCTCCAGTTTTCTCCCACACTCCAAAGAGTGTTTGTAGGTTAATTGGCTTCGGTAAAAAAATTGTAAATTGTCCCTGAGTGTGAAGGATAGTGTTAGTGTATGGGGTGATCATTGGTCGGTACGAACTTGGTGGGCCGAAGTGCATGTTTCCATGCTGTATCTCTAAAGTCTAAAGTAAAGTTAGTACTAACAACAAACATGAAAGGAGGAATAAGGTCCTGCAACATGCATTGAGGGAGCTATGTATTAAATTAAAGAGCAGAATCTCTGAAATTGTAATCTCTGGCTTTCTTCTGATGTCACCTGCTCAGAACAGTGTATGTGGGAAGGCTTCCGGGGTCCACAGCTACAGTATGAACTGTCTATCCCCTCTCTATCCAGTCTCCGGGCACTGTTGACTCCAGACTCTTGCTCCTCCCCTCTAGTGCAGCCATGATCTTGGCTATGGAAAGGTTTAAAACCCAGAAGGGTTTAATGGGTTTGGCAAGGGACTGGACCAAAGAATTGGTTCTTCAATTGCTGTGGGGATTTTCAGTGAAATACAGAAGAAAACTAAGTCCCGTAGGCAGGGCAGTCATTGGAAGACCTGAAGATGAAGTTGCATCTATTACAATGCAAGGAGACTGACTGGTATGGCAGATGAACTCAGATCATTGATCATTTCACGAGAACATGATAATGGTGCTGTCTCCGAGGTATGATTGAAGAAAGGGCACCTAAAGATTCCCGGTCACAACAGGGGAAGATATAAAAGAGGAAGTAACTTTGCAGCGTTGATTAAGAATTCCATTATTGCTGTAATGAGGGAGTATATCTTTAAAGGATCATCACATGAGGCCATATGGGCAGAACTCAGAAACAAAAGGGGGCCAATAATTTTCCTGGCCGTCTAGTAGATTATATAAAATCAGTGGTGGTGTAATAGTGTAAAGGATAATGCAAGGCCATGGAATGATATTGATCGTAGGTTACACAAAAAATGGGAATCAGCGGGTATCTATGAAATAGGCAACGTTTCGGGCCGTCAGACTGATCGGGGACGGGAGTGGGCGGGCAAGAAAGGGAAAAGGAGAGGAGCCTGAATGGGGGATGGGATGAGAAGGGGATTGAGGACTTTACAGCAAGGACTAACAAAAGAATTCGATGTAAGCCCCCACAGACTCCCCAAACGGAATATGAGGTGCTGTTCCTCCAATTTCCGGTGCTGCTCGCTGTGGCCATGGAGGAGACCCAGGACAGAGAGGTCGGAGACGGAGTGGGAGGGGGAGTTGAAGTGCTGAGCCACCGGGATATTGATCAATTGGTAGGATGGGCAGAGTGGTGGCAGATAGAATTTAACCTGATAAATGAAAGATGATTCACTTTAAGTGGACTAAACACGGTAAGCCACACATAATGAATGGTAGAGTCTTCGGTAATATTGAAGAAATGAGAGACCTTGATGTCCATGCCTAAGGATTCCTGAAGGTGGCAGTGCAGATTGATAAGGTGCTGAAGAAGCCATATGGGCTATTTGTCTTCATTTGCCAGGACACAGCAAGGATAGGGAGGGAGTGGGGAAGTGGAGGGTGCATGAGTGTGGGGGGAGGGGATGAAGAGGAGGAGAGGTTAAAAAGAAGAGAGGGAGGGGCGAGAGGGGAAGGAAGAGGTAAAAAGGGGACAGAGAAGGAGAGAGGGAAAGGAAAGTGGAGAAGGGGTGGAGGGAGATGGGATATGGAGAAGGGGTAGAGAGAGATGAATGGTGAGGTGGGAAGGGGGAAGAGGGGAAGAATAACATGGAGGAGATGTTTGTGGGTGTTATTGGGAGGATATTCAGGGGAGAAGGAGGAGTGTGGGGTTGGAACAGAGCAGGAATCAGGAGTGTGGGGAATTGAATGGATGGAGAGCAGAGCAAGACTGGTGAGGTGAAAAGAGCGAATGCATGTTGGAAGGGAAAATCAAGATTTTTG